>NC_135427.1:14537110-14652110 GCF_051991245.1 Festucalex cinctus | reverse complement strand
GTTGGTTTTTTTTGTTGGAAAAAAAAAAGCCTTACTATACATGGTCGTTTTTTTTGTTGGAAAAAAAAAAGTCTTACTATACATGGCGGTTTTTTGTTAGAAAAAAAAAAGCCTTACTATACATGGTCGTGTTTTTTGTTAGAAATAAAAGTCTTACTATACATGGTCATTTTTTTGTTAGGAAAAAAAAAAAGTCTTGCTATACATGGTCGTTTTTTTGTTAGAAAAAAAAAAGCCTTACTATACATGGTTGTTTTTTTTGTTGGAAAAAAAAAAGCCTTACTATACATGGTCGTTTTTTTTGTTGGAAAAAAAAAAGCCTTACTATACATGGTCGTTTTTTTGTTAGAAAAAAAAAAGCCTTACTATACATGGTCGTTTTTTGTTTGAAAAAAAAAAAGCCTTAATATACATGGTCGTTTTTTTGTTAGAAAAAAAAAAGCCTTACTATACATGGTCGTTTTTTTGTTAGAAAAAAAAAAAAAGCCTTACTATACATGGTCATTTTTTTGTTGGGAAAAAAAAAAACCTTACTATACATGGTCATTTTTTTGTTGGGAAATAAAAAAAACCTTACTATACATGGTCGCTTTTTTGTTAAGAAAAAAAAAAAGCCTTACTATACATGGTCGTGTTTTTTGTTAGAAATAAAAGTCTTACTATACATGGTCGTTTTTTGTTAGAATAAAAAGCCTGACTATACATGGTCATTTTTTTGTTAGAGAAAAAAAGCCTTACTATATATGGTCATTTTTTGTTTGAAAAAAAAAAAGCCTTAATATACATGGTCGTTTTTTTGTTAGAAAAAAAAAAGCCTTACTATACATGGTCGTTTTTTTGTTAGAAAAAAAAAAATCCTTACTATACATGGTCGTTTTTTTGTTAGGAAAAAAAAAAGCCTTACTATACATGGTCGTTTTTTTGTTAGAAAAAAAAAAGCCTTACTATACATTAGGGGTGTGAATTGCCTAGTACCTGACGATTCGATTCGTATCACGATTCACAGGTCACGATTCGATTCGATACCGATTAATCCCGATACGAATGGTCACGATACGATACCGATTAATCCCGATACGAATTTATAAGTCGATTGTTGCGATTTTTTTTCATTCAAATTTAGAAAATACTATCAGTAAATTTGTACATGTACACTGTAAGATTTGTATGAATATATTTATCTAAAACTTGAGGCTTATAACCGTGAGCCACTGTACACAAACAGTTTGCAATCTGTTTCACATTTGAACAGCATTAAAATAAAAATATTAAGGCTTAATGTGCCGTTCATATAACATTCTTCCATGCTCAAGGTGTGAATCCCAAAAAAAAAAAAAAAAAAAAAAAAAAAATCGATTCTGCCAATTACTGAATCGATTCGAGAATCGCGCGATGTAGTATCGCGATATATCGCCGAATCGATTTTTTTTAACACCCCTACTATACATGGTCGTTTTTTTGTTAGAAAAAAAAAAAAGCCTTACTATATATGGTCGCTTTTTTGTTAAGAAAAAAAAAAAGCCTTACTATACATGGTCGTGTTTTTTGTTAGAAATAAAAGTCTTACTATACATGGTCGTTTTTTGTTAGAATAAAAAAAAAGCCTTACCATATATGGTCTTTTTTTTTTTTTTTTTTGTTAGAAAAAAAAGCCTTACTATAGATGGTCTTTTTTGTTAGAAAAAAAAGCCTTACTATAGATGGTCGCTTTTTTGTTGGGAAAAAAAAAAGCCTTACTATACATGGTCGTTTTTTTGTTGGAAAAAAAAAAAAGCCTTACTATACATGGTCGTTTTTTTGTTGGAAAAAAAAAAAGCCTTACTATACATGGTCGCTTTTTTGTTAGGAAAAAAAAAAGCCTTACTATACATGGTCGTTTTTTTTTGTTGGGAAAAAAAAAAAGAAAGCCTTACTATACATGGTCATTTTTTTGTTGGAAAAAAAAAAAACCTTACTATACATGGTCATTTTTTTGTTGGAAAAAAAAAGCCTTACTATACATGGTCGTTTTTTTGTTAGAAAAAAAAAAAAAGCCTTACTATACATGGTGTTTTTTTTGTTAGAAAAAAAAAAGCCTTACTATACATGGTCGTTTTTTTGTTAGGAAAAAAAAGCCTAACTATACATGGTCGTTTTTTTGTTAGAAAAAAAAAAGCCTTACTATACATGGTCGTTTTTTTTGTTAGAAAAAAAAAAGCCTTACTATACATGGTCGTTTTTTTGTTAGAAAAAAAAAGCCTTACTATATATGGTCGCTTTTTTGTTAGGAAAAAAAAAAGCCTTACTATACATTAGGGGTGTTAAAAAAAATCGATTCGGCGATATATCGCGATACTACATCGCGCGATTCTCGAATCAATTCAATAATCGGCAGAATCGATTTTTTTTTTTTTTTTTTTTTTTTTTTAGGATTCACACCTTGAGCATGGAAGAATGTTATATGAACGGCACATTAAGCCTTAATATTTTTATTTTAATGCTGTTCAAACATGAAGCAGATTACAACCTTTATAAGACTGAAATTTCAGATAAATAAATAATACATTTTCATATAAATCTTACACTCTACAAGCTTACTGATTAGTATTTTCTAAATATGAATGAAAAAAAATCGCAACAATCGACTTATAAATTCGTATCGGGATTAATCGGTATCGAATCGTGACCATTCGTATCGGGATTAATCGGTATCGAATCGAATCGTGACCTGTGAATCGTGATACGAATCGAATCGTCAGGTACTAGGCAATTCACACCCCTACTATACATGGTCATGTTTTTTGTTAGGAAAAAAAAGCCTTACTATACATGGTCATTTTTTGCTAGAAAAAAAAGCCTTACTATACATGGTCATTTTTTTGTTGGAAAAAAAAAAAACCTTACTATACATGGTCATTTTTTTGTTGGAAAAAAAAAGCCTTACTATACATGGTCGTTTTTTTGTTAGAAAAAAAAAAAAAGCCTTACTATACATGGTGTTTTTTTTGTTAGAAAAAAAAAAGCCTTACTATACATGGTCGTTTTTTTGTTAGGAAAAAAAAGCCTAACTATACATGGTCGTTTTTTTGTTAGAAAAAAAAAAGCCTTACTATACATGGTCGTTTTTTTTGTTAGAAAAAAAAAAGCCTTACTATACATGGTCGTTTTTTTGTTAGAAAAAAAAAGCCTTACTATATATGGTCGCTTTTTTGTTAGGAAAAAAAAAAGCCTTACTATACATTAGGGGTGTTAAAAAAAATCGATTCGGCGATATATCGCGATACTACATCGCGCGATTCTCGAATCAATTCAATAATCGGCAGAATCGATTTTTTTTTTTTTTTTTTTTTTTTTTTAGGATTCACACCTTGAGCATGGAAGAATGTTATATGAACGGCACATTAAGCCTTAATATTTTTATTTTAATGCTGTTCAAACATGAAACAGATTACAACCTTTATAAGACTGAAATTTCAGATAAATAAATAATACATTTTCATATAAATCTTACACTCTACAAGCTTACTGATTAGTATTTTCTAAATATGAATGAAAAAAAATCGCAACAATCGACTTATAAATTCGTATCGGGATTAATCGGTATCGAATCGTGACCATTCGTATCGGGATTAATCGGTATCGAATCGAATCGTGACCTGTGAATCGTGATACGAATCGAATCGTCAGGTACTAGGCAATTCACACCCCTACTATACATGGTCATGTTTTTTGTTAGGAAAAAAAAGCCTTACTATACATGGTCATTTTTTGCTAGAAAAAAAAGCCTTACTATACATGGTCATTTTTTTGTTAGAAAAAAAAAAGCCTTACTATACATGGTCATTTTTTTGTAAGAAAAAAAAGCCTTACTATACATGGTCATTTTTTGTTAGAAAAAAAAAAAAAGCCTTACTATACGTGGGCATTTCTTGTCAGAAAAAAAAAAAGCCTTACTATACATGGTCATTTTTTGTTGGAAAAAAAATGCCTTACTATACATGATCGTTTTTTTGTAAGAAAAAAAAAGCCTTACTATACATGGTCATTTTTTGTCAGAAAAAAAAGCCTTACTATACATGGTCATTTTTTTGTTAGAAAAAAAAGCCTTACTATACATGGTCGTTTTTTTGTTAGAAAAAAAAAAAGCCTTACTATACATGGTCATTTTTTGTCAGAAAAAAAAAGCCTTACTATACATGGTCGTTTTTTTTGTTAGAAAAAAAAAAAGCCTTACTATACATGGTCGTTTTTTTTGTTAGAAAAAAAAGCCTTACTATACATGGTCATTTTTTTGTTAGAAAAAAAAGCCTTATTATACATGGTCATTTTTTGTTAGAAAAAAAGCCTTACTATACATGGTCATTTTTTTTTTTTTAGAAAAAAAAAAGCCTTACTCTACATGGTCTTTTTTTTTTTTTTTTTTAGGAAAAAAAAGCCTTACTATACATGGTTGTTTTTTTTGTTAGAAAAAAAAAGCCTTACTATACATGGTCGTTTTTTTGTTGGAAAAAAAAAAGCCTTACTATACATGGTCGGGTTTTTTTTTTAGAAAAAAAAAAGCCTTACTATACATGTTTTGTTTTGTTTTAGAAAAAAAAGCCTAACTATACATGGTCGTTTTTTTTTGTTCGAAAAAAAAGCCTTACTATACATGGTCGTTTTTTTTTTGTTAGAAAAAAAAGCCTTACTATACATGGTCATTTTTTTGTTAGAAAAAAAAACTTATACATGGTCATTTTTTGTTAGAAAAAAAAAAAGCCTTACTATACATGGTCATTTTTTTTTTCGATCTTTACTAAACATGGTCATTTTCTTAACACAATAAAAGCCTAACTATTTGTGTGTGTGTGTTTTTTCAGCCTTAGTATACATTGTCATTTTTTGTTAGAAAAAAAAAGCCTTACTATACATGGTCATTTTTTTGTTAGGAAAAAAAAAGCCTTACTATACATGGTCATTTTTTTGTAAGAAAAAAAAGCCTTACTATACATGGTCATTTTTTGTTAGAAAAAAAAAGCCTTACTATACATGGTCATTTTTTTGTTAGGAAAAAAAAAGCCTTACTATACATGGTCATTTTTTTGTAAGAAAAAAAAGCCTTACTATACATGGTCATTTTTTGTTAGGAAAAAAAAAAGCCTTACTATACATGGTCATTTTTTGTCAGAAAAAAAAGCCTTACTATACATTGTCATTTTTTTGTAAGAAAAAAAAGCCTTACTATACATGGTCATTTTTTATCAGAAAAAAAAAAAGCCTTACTATACATGGTCATTTTTTGTTGGAGAAAAAAAAAAGCCTTACTATACATGGTCATTTTTTTGCAAGAAAAAAAAGCCTTACTATACATGGTCATTTTTTTGTTAGGAAAAAAAAAGCCTTACTATACATGGTCATTTTTTTGTAAGAAAAAAAAGCCTTACTATACATGGTCATTTTTTGTTAGAAAAAAAAAAGCCTTACTATACATGGTCATTTTTTGTCAGAAAAAAAAGCCTTACTATACATGGTCATTTTTTGTTGGAAAAAAAAATGCCTTACTATACATGGTCGTTTTTTGTAAAAAAAAAAAAAGCCTTACTATACATGGTCATTTTTTTTTTTCGATCCTTACTATACATGGTCATTTTCTTAACACAATAAAAGCCTAAATATTTGTGTGTGTTTTTTCAGCCTTAGTATACATTGTCATTTTTTGATAGGAAAAAAAAAAAAGCCTTACTATACATGTTAGTTTTTTTGTAAGAAAAAAAAACCTTACTATACATGGTCATTTTTTGTTAGAAAAAAAAAAAGCCTTACTATACATGGTCATTTTTTGTCAGAAAAAAAAGCCTTACTATACATGGTCATTTTTTGTTGGAAAAAAAATTGCCTTACTATACATGGTAGTTTTTTTGTAAGAAAAAAAAGCCTTACTATACATGGTCATTTTTTGTTAGAAAAAAAAAAAGCCTTACTATACATGGTCATTTTTTGTCAGAAAAAAAAGCCTTACTATACATGGTCATTTTTTGTCAGAAAAAAAAGCCTTACTATACATGGTCTTTTTTTTTTCGATCCTTACTATACATGGTCATTTTCTTAACACAATAAAAGCCTAACTATTTGTGTGTGTGTTTTTTCAGCCTTAGTATGCATTGTCATTTTTTGATAGGAAAAAAAAAAGCCCTACTATACATGGTCATTTTTTGTTAGAAAAAAAAGCCTTACTATACAAGGTCATTTTTTTTGTTAAGAAAAAAAAAGCCTTACTATACATGGTCATTTTTTGTTAAAAAAAAAAAAGCCTTACTATATACATGGTCATTTTTTTGTTAGAAAAAAAAAGCCTTACTATACATGGTCATTTTTTTGTAAGAAAAAAAAGCCTTACTATACATGGTCATTTTTTGTTAGAAAAAAAAAAGCCTTACTATACATGGTAATTTTTTTGTAAGAAAAAAAAGCCTTACTATACATGGTCATTTTTTATCAGAAAAAAAAAAGCCTTACTATACATGGTCATTTTTTTGTTGGAGAAAAAAAAAAGCCTTACTATACATGGTCATTTTTTTGTAAGAAAAAAAAGCCTTACTATACATGGTCATTTTTTGTTAGAAAAAAAAAAGCCTTACTATACATGGTCATTTTTTTGTTAGGAAAAAAAAAGCCTTACTATACATGGTCATTTTTTTGTAAGAAAAAAAAGCCTTACTATACATGGTCATTTTTTGTTAGGAAAAAAAAAAGCCTTACTATACATGGTCATTTTTTGTCAGAAAAAAAAGCCTTACTATACATTGTCATTTTTTTGTAAGAAAAAAAAGCCTTACTATACATGGTCATTTTTTATCAGAAAAAAAAAAAGCCTTACTATACATGGTCATTTTTTGTTGGAGAAAAAAAAAAGCCTTACTATACATGGTCATTTTTTTGCAAGAAAAAAAAGCCTTACTATACATGGTCATTTTTTTGTTAGGAAAAAAAAAGCCTTACTATACATGGTCATTTTTTTGTAAGAAAAAAAAGCCTTACTATACATGGTCATTTTTTGTTAGAAAAAAAAAAGCCTTACTATACATGGTCATTTTTCGTCAGAAAAAAAAGCCTTACTATACATGGTCATTTTTTGTTGGAAAAAAAAATGCCTTACTATACATGGTCGTTTTTTGTAAAAAAAAAAAAAGCCTTACTATACATGGTCATTTTTTTTTTTCGATCCTTACTATACATGGTCATTTTCTTAACACAATAAAAGCCTAAATATTTGTGTGTGTTTTTTCAGCCTTAGTATACATTGTCATTTTTTGATAGGAAAAAAAAAAAAGCCTTACTATACATGTTAGTTTTTTTGTAAGAAAAAAAAACCTTACTATACATGGTCATTTTTTGTTAGAAAAAAAAAAAGCCTTACTATACATGGTCATTTTTTGTCAGAAAAAAAAGCCTTACTATACATGGTCATTTTTTGTTGGAAAAAAAATTGCCTTACTATACATGGTAGTTTTTTTGTAAGAAAAAAAAGCCTTACTATACATGGTCATTTTTTGTTAGAAAAAAAAAAAGCCTTACTATACATGGTCATTTTTTGTCAGAAAAAAAAGCCTTACTATACATGGTCATTTTTTGTCAGAAAAAAAAGCCTTACTATACATGGTCTTTTTTTTTTCGATCCTTACTATACATGGTCATTTTCTTAACACAATAAAAGCCTAACTATTTGTGTGTGTGTTTTTTCAGCCTTAGTATGCATTGTCATTTTTTGATAGGAAAAAAAAAAGCCCTACTATACATGGTCATTTTTTGTTAGAAAAAAAAGCCTTACTATACAAGGTCATTTTTTTTGTTAAGAAAAAAAAAGCCTTACTATACATGGTCATTTTTTGTTAAAAAAAAAAAAGCCTTACTATATACATGGTCATTTTTTTGTTAGAAAAAAAAAGCCTTACTATACATGGTCATTTTTTTGTAAGAAAAAAAAGCCTTACTATACATGGTCATTTTTTGTTAGAAAAAAAAAAGCCTTACTATACATGGTAATTTTTTTGTAAGAAAAAAAAGCCTTACTATACATGGTCATTTTTTATCAGAAAAAAAAAAGCCTTACTATACATGGTCATTTTTTTGTTGGAGAAAAAAAAAAGCCTTACTATACATGGTCATTTTTTTGTAAGAAAAAAAAGCCTTACTATACATGGTCATTTTTTGTTAGAAAAAAAAAAGCCTTACTATACGTGGTCATTTTTTGTAAAAAAAAAAAAAAAAAAAAAAAGCCTTACTATACATGGTCATTTTTTTTCGATCCTTACTATACATGGTCATTTTCTTAACACAATAAAAGCCTAACTATTTGTGTGTGTGTTTTTTCAGCGTTAGTATACATTGTCAGTTTTTGATAGGAAAAAAAAAGCCTTACTATACATGGTCATTTTTTTTTAGAAATAAAAGCCTTACTATACATGGTCATTTTTTTTTTTTGTTAGAAAAAAAAAAAGCCTTACTATACATGGTCATTTTTTTGTAAGAAAAAAAAGCCTTACTATACATGGTCATTTTTTGTTGGAAAAAAAAAAAGCCTTACTATACATGGTCGTTTTTTTGTTGGAAAAAAAAAAAGCCTTACTATACATGGTCGCTTTTTTGTTAGGAAAAAAAGAAAGCCTTACTATACATGGTCATTTTTTTGTTGGGAAAAAAAAAAACCTTACTATACATGGTCATTTTTTTGTTGGAAAAAAAAAGCCTTACTATACATGGTCGTTTTTTTGTTAGAAAAAAAAAAAAGCCTTACTATACATGGTGTTTTTTTTGTTAGAAAAAAAAAAGCCTTACTATACATGGTCGTTTTTTTGTTAGGAAAAAAAAGCCTTACTATACATGGTCGTTTTTTTGTTAGAAAAAAAAAAGCCTTACTATACATGGTCATTTTTGTGTTAGAAAAAAAAAAAGCCTTACTATACATGGTCATTTTTGTGTTAGAAAAAAAAAAAAGTCTTACTATACATGGTCGTTTTTTTGTTAGAAAAAAAAAAAGTCTTACTATACATGGTCGTTTTTTTGTTAGAAAAAAAAAAAAGCCTTACTATACATGGTCGTTTTTTTGTTAGAATAAAAAGCCTGACTATACATGGTCATTTTTTTGTTAGAAAAAAAAAGCCTTACTATACATGGTCGTTTTTTGTTTTGAAAAAAAAAAAAAAGCCTTACTATACATGGTCGTTTTTTTGTTAGGGGAAAAAAAAAAGCCTTACTATACATGGTCGTGTTTTTGTTGGAAAAAAAAAAAAGCCTTACTATACATGGTCGTGTTTTTTGTTAGAAATAAAAGTCTTACTATACATGGTCATTTTTTTGTTAGAAAAAAAAAGTCTTACTATACATGGTCGTTTTTTGTGAGAAAAAAAAAGCCTTACCATATATGGTCTTTTTTTTGTGAGAATAAAAAGCCTTACTATACATGGTCTTTTTTTTTTTTGTTAGAATAAAAAGCCTGACTAGACATGGTCATTTTTTTTGTTAGAAAAAAAAGCCTTACGATACATGGTCGTTTTTTGTTTGAAAAAAAAAAAAAGCCTTACTATACATGGTCGTTTTTGTGTTAGGAAAAAAAAGGCCTTACTATACATGGTCGTTTTTTTGTTAGAAAAAAAAACCTTACTATACATGGTCGTTTTTTGTTTTGAAAAAAAAAAAAAGCCTTACTATACATGGTCGTTTTTTTGTTAGGGGAAAAAAAAAAGCCTTACTATACATGGTCGTGTTTTTGTTGGAAAAAAAAAAAGCCTTACTATACATGGTCGTGTTTTTTGTTAGAAATAAAAGTCTTACTATACATGGTCATTTTTTTGTTAGAAAAAAAAGTCTTACTATACATGGTCGTTTTTTGTTTAAAAAAAAAAAAAAGCCTTACTATACATGGTCGTTTTTGTGTTAGGAAAAAAAAGGCCTTACTATACATGGTCGTTTTTGTGTTAGGAAAAAAAAAAGCCTTACTATACATGGTCGTTTTTTTGTTAGGGGGTAAAAAAAAAAAAGCCTTACTATACATGGTCGTGTTTTTGTTGGAAAAAAAAAAAAAGCCTTACTATACATGGTCGTGTTT
The DNA here is from genome assembly GCF_051991245.1 of Festucalex cinctus. Taxonomy (NCBI): domain Eukaryota; kingdom Metazoa; phylum Chordata; class Actinopteri; order Syngnathiformes; family Syngnathidae; genus Festucalex; species Festucalex cinctus. The sequence goes on along the minus strand of NC_135427.1, from coordinate 14,642,047 downwards.
TTTGTTAGAAATAAAAGTCTTACTATACATGGTCATTTTTTTGTTAGGAAAAAAAAAAAAGTCTTGCTATACATGGTCGTTTTTTTGTTAGAAAAAAAAAAGCCTTACTATACATGGTTGTTTTTTTTGTTGGAAAAAAAAGCCTTACTATACATGGTTGTTTTTTTTGTTGGAAAAAAAAAAGCCTTACTATACATGGTCGTTTTTTTGTTAGAAAAAAAAAAGCCTTACTATACATGGTCGTTTTTTGTTTGAAAAAAAAAAAGCCTTAATATACATGGTCGTTTTTTTGTTAGAAAAAAAAAGCCTTACTATACATGGTCATTTTTTTGTTGGGAAAAAAAAAAAAACTTACTATACATGGTCATTTTTTTTTTTTGTTAGAAAAAAAAAAAGCCTTACTATACATGGTCATTTTTTTGTAAGAAAAAAAAGCCTTACTATACATGGTCATTTTTTGTTGGAAAAAAAAAAAGCCTTACTATACATGGTCGTTTTTTTGTTGGAAAAAAAAAAAGCCTTACTATACATGGTCGCTTTTTTGTTAGGAAAAAAAGAAAGCCTTACTATACATGGTCATTTTTTTGTTGGGAAAAAAAAAAACCTTACTATACATGGTCATTTTTTTGTTGGAAAAAAAAAGCCTTACTATACATGGTCGTTTTTTTGTTAGAAAAAAAAAAAAGCCTTACTATACATGGTGTTTTTTTTGTTAGAAAAAAAAAAGCCTTACTATACATGGTCGTTTTTTTGTTAGGAAAAAAAAGCCTTACTATACATGGTCGTTTTTTTGTTAGAAAAAAAAAAGCCTTACTATACATGGTCATTTTTGTGTTAGAAAAAAAAAAAGCCTTACTATACATGGTCATTTTTGTGTTAGAAAAAAAAAAAAGTCTTACTATACATGGTCGTTTTTTTGTTAGAAAAAAAAAAAGTCTTACTATACATGGTCGTTTTTTTGTTAGAAAAAAAAAAAAGCCTTACTATACATGGTCGTTTTTTTGTTAGAATAAAAAGCCTGACTATACATGGTCATTTTTTTGTTAGAAAAAAAAAGCCTTACTATACATGGTCGTTTTTTGTTTTGAAAAAAAAAAAAAAGCCTTACTATACATGGTCGTTTTTTTGTTAGGGGAAAAAAAAAAGCCTTACTATACATGGTCGTGTTTTTGTTGGAAAAAAAAAAAAGCCTTACTATACATGGTCGTGTTTTTTGTTAGAAATAAAAGTCTTACTATACATGGTCATTTTTTTGTTAGAAAAAAAAAGTCTTACTATACATGGTCGTTTTTTGTGAGAAAAAAAAAGCCTTACCATATATGGTCTTTTTTTTGTGAGAATAAAAAGCCTTACTATACATGGTCTTTTTTTTTTTTGTTAGAATAAAAAGCCTGACTAGACATGGTCATTTTTTTTGTTAGAAAAAAAAGCCTTACGATACATGGTCGTTTTTTGTTTGAAAAAAAAAAAAAGCCTTACTATACATGGTCGTTTTTGTGTTAGGAAAAAAAAGGCCTTACTATACATGGTCGTTTTTTTGTTAGAAAAAAAAACCTTACTATACATGGTCGTTTTTTGTTTTGAAAAAAAAAAAAAGCCTTACTATACATGGTCGTTTTTTTGTTAGGGGAAAAAAAAAAGCCTTACTATACATGGTCGTGTTTTTGTTGGAAAAAAAAAAAGCCTTACTATACATGGTCGTGTTTTTTGTTAGAAATAAAAGTCTTACTATACATGGTCATTTTTTTGTTAGAAAAAAAAGTCTTACTATACATGGTCGTTTTTTGTTTAAAAAAAAAAAAAAGCCTTACTATACATGGTCGTTTTTGTGTTAGGAAAAAAAAGGCCTTACTATACATGGTCGTTTTTGTGTTAGGAAAAAAAAAAGCCTTACTATACATGGTCGTTTTTTTGTTAGGGGGTAAAAAAAAAAAAGCCTTACTATACATGGTCGTGTTTTTGTTGGAAAAAAAAAAAAAGCCTTACTATACATGGTCGTGTTTTTTGTTAGAAATAAAAGTCTTACTATACATGGTCATTTTTTTGTTAGGAAAAAAAAAAAAGTCTTGCTATACATGGTCGTTTTTTTGTTAGAAAAAAAAAAGCCTTACTATACATGGTTGTTTTTTTTGTTGGAAAAAAAAGCCTTACTATACATGGTTGTTTTTTTTGTTGGAAAAAAAAAAGCCTTACTATACATGGTCGTTTTTTTGTTAGAAAAAAAAAAGCCTTACTATACATGGTCGTTTTTTGTTTGAAAAAAAAAAAGCCTTAATATACATGGTCGTTTTTTTGTTAGAAAAAAAAAGCCTTACTATACATGGTCATTTTTTTGTTGGGAAAAAAAAAAAAACTTACTATACATGGTCATTTTTTTGTTGGAAAAAAAAAAGCCTTACTATACATGGTCGCTTTTTTGTTAAGAAAAAAAAAAAGCCTTACTATACATGGTCGTGTTTTTTGTTAGAAATAAAAGTCTTACTATACATGGTCGTTTTTTGTTAGAGTAAAAAGCCTGACTATACATGGTCATTTTTTTGTTAGAAAAAAAAAGCCTTACTCTATATGGTCGTTTTTTGTTTGAAAAAAAAAAAGCCTTAATATACATGGTCGTTTTTTTGTTAGAAAAAAAAAAGCCTTACTATACATGGTCATTTTTGTGTTAGAAAAAAAAAAAGCCTTACTTTCCATGGTCGTTTTTTTGTTAGAAAAAAAAAAAAAAAGCCTTACTATACATGGTCGTTTTTTTGTTAGGGAAAAAAAAAAGCCTTACTATACATGGTCGTTTTTTTGTTAGAAAAAAAAACCCTTACTATACATGGTCGTTTTTTTGTTAGAAAAAAAAAAAAGCCTTACTATATATGGTCGCTTTTTTGTTAAGAAAAAAAAAAAGCCTTACTATACATGGTCGTGTTTTTTGTTAGAAATAAAAGTCTTACTATACATGGTCGTTTTTTGTTAGAATAAAAAGCCTGACTATACATGGTCATTTTTTTGTTAGAAAAAAAAAGCCTTACTATACATGGTCGTTTTTTTGTTAGAAAAAAAAAAAGCCTTACCATATATGGTCTTTTTTTTTTTTTTTTGTTAGAAAAAAAAGCCTTACTATAGATGGTCTTTTTTGTTAGAAAAAAAAGCCTTACTATAGATGGTCGCTTTTTTGTTAGGAAAAAAAAAAAGCCTTACTATACATGGTCGTTTTTTTGTTTGAAAAAAAAAAAAAGCCTTACTATACATGGTCATTTTTTGTCAGAAAAAAAAGCCTTTACTATTCATGGTCTTTTTTTTTTTCGATCCTTACTATACATGGTCATTTTCTTAACACAATAAAAGCCTAACTATTTGTGTGTGTGTTTTTTCAGCCTTAGTATGCATTGTCATTTTTTGATAGGAAAAAAAAAAGCCCTACTATACATGGTCATTTTTTGTTAGAAAAAAAAGCCTTACTATACAAGGTCATTTTTTTGTTAGGAAAAAAAAAGCCTTACTATACATGGTAATTTTTTTGTAAGAAAAAAAAGCCTTACTATACATGGTCATTTTTTATCAGAAAAAAAAAAGCCTTACTAGACATGGTCATTTTTTTGTTGGAGAAAAAAAAAAGCCTTACTATATATGGTCATTTTTTTGTAAGAAAAAAAAGCCTTACTATACATGGTCATTTTTTGTTAGAAAAAAAAAGCCTTACTATACGTGGTCATTTTTTGTAAAAAAAAAAAAAAAAAAAAAAAAAGCCTTACTATACATGGTCATTTTTTGTTGGAAAAAAAAATACCTTACTATACATGGTCATTTTTTTTCGATCCTTACTATACATGGTCATTTTCTTAACACAATAAAAGCCTAACTGTGTGTTTTTTTTCAGCGTTAGTATACATTGTCAGTTTTTGATAGGAAAAAAAAAGCCTTACTATACATGGTCATTTTTTTTTTTAGAAATAAAAGCCTTACGATACATGGTCATTTTTTTTTTTTGTTAGAAAAAAAAAAGCCTTACTATACATGGTCATTTTTTTGTAAGAAAAAAAAGCCTTACTATACATGGTCATTTTTTGTTGGAAAAAAAAAAGCCTTACTATACATGGTTGTTTTTTTGTTGGAAAAAAAAAAAGCCTTACTATACATGGTCGCTTTTTTGTTAGGAAAAAAAAAAGCCTTACTATACATGGTCGTTTTTTTTTGTTGGGAAAAAAAAAAAGAAAGCCTTACTATACATGGTCATTTTTTTGTTGGAAAAAAAAAAAAACCTTACTATACATGGTCATTTTTTTGTTGGAAAAAAAAAGCCTTACTATACATGGTCGTTTTTTTGTTAGAAAAAAAAAAAAAGCCTTACTATACATGGTGTTTTTTTTGTTAGAAAAAAAAAAGCCTTACTATACATGGTCGTTTTTTTGTTAGGAAAAAAAGCCTTACTATACATGGTCGTTTTTTTGTTATAAAAAAAAAAGCCTTACTATACATGGTCGTTTTTTTTGTTAGAAAAAAAAAAGCCTTACTATACATGGTCGTTTTTTTGTTAGAAAAAAAAAGCCTTACTATATATGGTCGCTTTTTTGTTAGGAAAAAAAAAAAGCCTTACTATACATGGTCATGTTTTTTGTTAGAAAAAAAAGCCTTACTATACATGGTCATTTTTTGCTAGAAAAAAAAAGCCTTACTATACATGGTCATTTTTTTGTTAGAAAAAAAAAAGCCTTACTATACATGGTCATTTTTTTGTAAGAAAAAAAAGCCTTACTATACATGGTCATTTTTTGTTAGAAAAAAAAAAAGCCTTACTATACGTGGGCATTTCTTGTCAGAAAAAAAAAAAAGCCTTACTATACATGGTCATTTTTTGTTGGAAAAAAAATGCCTTACTATACATGATCGTTTTTTTGTAAGAAAAAAAAAGCCTTACTATACATGGTCATTTTTTGTCAGAAAAAAAAAGCCTTACTATACATGGTCGTTTTTTTTGTTAGAAAAAAAAAAAGCCTTACTATACATGGTCGTTTTTTTTGTTAGAAAAAAAAGCCTTACTATACATGGTCATTTTTTTGTTAGAAAAAAAAGCCTTATTATACATGGTCATTTTTTGTTAGAAAAAAAGCCTTACTATACATGGTCATTTTTTTTTTTAGAAAAAAAAAAAAGCCTTACTATACATGGTCATTTTTTTTTTTTAGAAAAAAAAAAGCCTTACTCTACATGGTCTTTTTTTTTTTTTTGTTAGGAAAAAAAAGCCTTACTATACATGGTTGTTTTTTTTGTTAGAAAAAAAAAGCCTTACTATACATGGTCGTTTTTTTGTTGTAAAAAAAAAAGCCTTACTATACATGGTCGGTTTTTTTTTTTAGAAAAAAAAAAAGCCTTACTATACATGTTTTGTTTTGTTTTAGAAAAAAAAGCCTAACTATACATGGTCGTTTTTTTTGTTCGAAAAAAAAGCCTTACTATATACATGGTCGTTTTTTTTTTGTTAGAAAAAAAAAGCCTTATTATACATGGTCATTTTTTGTTAGAAAAAAAAAAAAGCCTTACTATACATGGTCATTTTTTTTTTCGATCTTTACTAAACATGGTCATTTTCTTAACACAATAAAAGCCTAACTATTTGTGTGTGTGTGTTTTTTCAGCCTTAGTATACATTGTCATTTTTTGTTAGAAAAAAAAAGCCTTACTATACATGGTCATTTTTTTGTTAGGAAAAAAAAAGCCTTACTATACATGGTCATTTTTTTGTAAGAAAAAAAAGCCTTACTATACATGGTCATTTTTTGTTAGAAAAAAAAAGCCTTACTATACATGGTCATTTTTTTGTTAGGAAAAAAAAAGCCTTACTATACATGGTCATTTTTTTGTAAGAAAAAAAAGCCTTACTATACATGGTCATTTTTTGTTAGAAAAAAAAAGCCTTACTATACATGGTCATTTTTTGTCAGAAAAAAAAGCCTTAAATACATGGTCATTTTTTGTTGGAAAAAAAAAGCCTTACTATACATGGTCATTTTTTTTTTCCGATCCTTACTATACATGGTCATTTTCTTAACACAATAAAAGCCTAAATATTTGTGTGTGTTTTTTCAGCCTTAGTATACATTGTCATTTTTTGATAGGAAAAAAAAAAAGCCTTACTATACATGGTCTTTTTTTTTTTTTTTTAGAAAAAAAAGCCTTACTATACATGGTCATTTTTTTTCGATCCTTACTATACATGGTCATTTTCTTAACACAATAAAAGCCTAACTATTTGTGTGTGTGTTTTTTCAGCCTTAGTATGCATTGTCATTTTTTGATAGGAAAAAAAAAAGCCCTACTATACATGGTCATTTTTTGTTAGAAAAAAAAGCCTTACTATACATGGTCATTTTTTTGTTAGGAAAAAAAAAGCCTTACTATACATGGTCATTTTTTGTTAGAAAAAAAAGCCTTACTATATACATGGTCATTTTTTTGTTAGGAAAAAAAAAGCCTTACTATACATGGTCATTTTTTTGTAAGAAAAAAAAGCCTTACTATACATGGTCATTTTTTGTTAGAAAAAAAAAAAGCCTTACTATACATGGTCATTTTTTTGTAAGAAAAAAAAAGCCTTACTATACATGGTCATTTTTTATCAGAAAAAAAAAGCCTTACTATACATGGTCATTTTTTGTTGGAGAAAAAAAAAGCCTTACTATACATGGTCATTTTTTTGTAAGAAAAAAAAGCCTTACTTTTCATGGTCATTTTTTGTTAGAAAAAAAAGCCTTACTATACATGGTAATTTTTTTGTTAGGAAAAAAAAAAGCCTTACTATACATGGTCATTTTTTTGTAAGAAAAAAAAGCCTCACTATACATGGTCATTTTTTGTTAGAAAAAAAAAAGCCTTACTATACATGGTCATTTTTTATCAGAAAAAAAAAAGCCTTACTATACATGGTCATTTTTTGTTGGAGAAAAAAAAAAGCCTTACTATACATGGTCATTTTTTTGTAAGAAAAAAAAGCCTTACTATACATGGTCATTTTTTTGTTAGGAAAAAAAAAGCCTTACTATACATGGTCATTTTTTTGTAAGAAAAAAAAGCCTTACTATACATGGTCATTTTTTGTTAGAAAAAAAAAAAGCCTTACTATACATGGTCATTTTTTTGTAAGAAAAAAAAGCCTTACTATACATGGTCATTTTTTTGTTAGGAAAAAAAAAGCCTTACTATACATGGTCATTTTTTGTTAGAAAAAAAAAGCCTTACTATACATGGTCATTTTTTGTCAGAAAAAAAAGCCTTAAATACATGGTCATTTTTTGTTGGAAAAAAAAAGCCTTACTATACATGGTCATTTTTTTTTTCCGATCCTTACTATACATGGTCATTTTCTTAACACAATAAAAGCCTAAATATTTGTGTGTGTTTTTTCAGCCTTAGTATACATTGTCATTTTTTGATAGGAAAAAAAAAAAGCCTTACTATACATGGTCTTTTTTTTTTTTTTTTTAGAAAAAAAAGCCTTACTATACATGGTCATTTTTTTTCGATCCTTACTATACATGGTCATTTTCTTAACACAATAAAAGCCTAACTATTTGTGTGTGTGTTTTTTCAGCCTTAGTATGCATTGTCATTTTTTGATAGGAAAAAAAAAAGCCCTACTATACATGGTCATTTTTTGTTAGAAAAAAAAGCCTTACTATACATGGTCATTTTTTTGTTAGGAAAAAAAAAGCCTTACTATACATGGTCATTTTTTGTTAGAAAAAAAAGCCTTACTATATACATGGTCATTTTTTTGTTAGGAAAAAAAAAGCCTTACTATACATGGTCATTTTTTTGTAAGAAAAAAAAGCCTTACTATACATGGTCATTTTTTGTTAGAAAAAAAAAAAGCCTTACTATACATGGTCATTTTTTTGTAAGAAAAAAAAAGCCTTACTATACATGGTCATTTTTTATCAGAAAAAAAAAGCCTTACTATACATGGTCATTTTTTGTTGGAGAAAAAAAAAGCCTTACTATACATGGTCATTTTTTTGTAAGAAAAAAAAGCCTTACTTTTCATGGTCATTTTTTGTTAGAAAAAAAAGCCTTACTATACATGGTAATTTTTTTGTTAGGAAAAAAAAAAGCCTTACTATACATGGTCATTTTTTTGTAAGAAAAAAAAGCCTTACTATACATGGTCATTTTTTGTTAGAAAAAAAAAAGCCTTACTATACATGGTCATTTTTTATCAGAAAAAAAAAAGCCTTACTATACATGGTCATTTTTTGTTGGAGAAAAAAAAAAGCCTTACTATACATGGTCATTTTTTTGTAAGAAAAAAAAGCCTTACTATACATGGTCATTTTTTTGTTAGGAAAAAAAAAGCCTTACTATACATGGTCATTTTTTTGTAAGAAAAAAAAGCCTTACTATACATGGTCATTTTTTGTCAGAAAAAAAAGCCTTACTATACATGGTCATTTTTTGTTGGAAAAAAAAATGCCTTACTATACATGGTCGTTTTTTGTAAAAAAAAAAAAAAAGCCTTACTATACATGGTCGTTTTTTTATAAGAAAAAAAAGCCTTACTATACATGGTCATTTTTTGTCAGAAAAAAAAGGCCTTACTGTACATGGTCATTTTTTTTCCGATCCTTACTATACATGGTCATTTTCTTAACACAATAAAAGCCTAAATATTTGTGTGTGTGTGTTTTTTCAGCCTTAGTATACATTGTCATTTTTTGATAGGAAAAAAAAAAGCCTTACTATACATGGTCATTTTTTGTTAGAAAAAAAAGCCTTACTATACATGGTCATTTTTTTGTTAGAAAAAAAAGCCTTACTATACATGGTCATTTTTTGTTAGAAAAAAAAGCCTTGAAAAGTAAGGCTTTTTTTTCTTACAAAAAAATGACCATGTATAGTAAGGCTTTTTTTTTCTCCAACAAAAAATGACCATGTATAGTAAGGCTTTTTTTTTCTGATAAAAAATGACCATGTATAGTAAGGCTTTTTTTTTCTTACAAAAAAATGACCATGTATAGTAAGGCTTTTTTTTTTTCTAACAAAAAATGACCATGTATAGTAAGGCTTTTTTTTCTTACAAAAAAATGACCATGTATAGTAAGGCTTTTTTTTTTCCTAACAAAAAAATGACCATGTATATAGTAAGGCTTTTTTTTCTAACAAAAAATGACCATGTATAGTAAGGCTTTTTTTTTCCTAACAAAAAAATGACCATGTATAGTAAGGCTTTTTTTTCTAACAAAAAATGACCATGTATAGTAGGGCTTTTTTTTTTCCTATCAAAAAATGACAATGCATACTAAGGCTGAAAAAACACACACACAAATAGTTAGGCTTTTATTGTGTTAAGAAAATGACCATGTATAGTAAGGATCGAAAAAAAATGACCATGTATAGTAAGGCTTTTTTTTCTAAAAAAAAAAAAAAAAAGACCATGTATAGTAAGGCTTTTTTTTTTTCCTATCAAAAAATGACAATGTATACTAAGGCTGAAAAAACACACACAAATATTTAGGCTTTTATTGTGTTAAGAAAATGACCATGTATAGTAAGGATCGGAAAAAAAAAATGACCATGTATAGTAAGGCTTTTTTTTTCCAACAAAAAATGACCATGTATTTAAGGCTTTTTTTTCTGACAAAAAATGACCATGTATAGTAAGGCTTTTTTTTTCTAACAAAAAATGACCATGTATAGTAAGGCTTTTTTTTTCCTAACAAAAAAATGACCATGTATAGTAAGGCTTTTTTTTCTTACAAAAAAATGACCATGTATAGTAAGGCTTTTTTTTTTTCTAACAAAAAATGACCATGTATAGTAAGGCTTTTTTTTCTTACAAAAAAATGACCATGTATAGTAAGGCTTTTTTTTTCCTAACAAAAAAATGACCATGTATAGTAAGGCTTTTTTTTCTTACAAAAAAATGACCAAGGCTTTTTTTTTTCCTATCAAAAAATGACAATGTATACTAAGGCTGAAAAAACACACACACACAAATAGTTAGGCTTTTATTGTGTTAAGAAAATGACCATGTATAGTAAGGCTTTTTTTTCTAACAAAAAATGACCATGTATAGTAAGGCTTTTTTTTCTTACAAAAAAACTACCATATATAGTAAGGCATTTTTTTTTCCAACAAAAAATGACCATGTATAGTAAGGCTTTTTTTTTTCTGACAAAAAATGACCATGTATAGTAAGGCTTTTTTTTTTCTAACAAAAAATGACCATGTATAGTAAGGCTTTTTTTTCTAACAAAAAATGACCATGTATAGTAAGGCTTTTTTTTCTAACAAAAAAATGACCATGTATAGTAAGGCTTTTTTTTCTAACAAAAAATGACCATGTATAGTAAGGCTTTTTTTTTTCCTATCAAAAAATGACAATGTATACTAAGGCTGAAAAAACACACACACACAAATATTTAGGCTTTTATTGTGTTAAGAAAATGACCATGTATAGTAAGGATCGGAAAAAAAATGACCATGTACAGTAAGGCCTTTTTTTTCTGACAAAAAATGACCATGTATAGTAAGGCTTTTTTTTCTTATAAAAAAACGACCATGTATAGTAAGGTATTTTTTTTTTCAACAAAAAATGACCATGTATAGTAAGGCTTTTTTTTTGACAAAAAATGACCACGTATAGTAAGGCTTTTTTTTTCTAACAAAAAATGACCATGTATAGTAAGGCTTTTTTTTCTTACAAAAAAACGACCATGTATAGTAAGGCATTTTTTTTTCTCCAACAAAAAATGACCATGTATAGTAAGGCTTTTTTTTTTTCTGATAAAAAATGACCATGTATAGTAAGGCTTTTTTTTCTTACAAAAAAATTACCATGTATAGTAAGGCTTTTTTTTTCCTAACAAAAAAATGACCATGTTTAGTAAGGCTTTTTTTTCTAACAAAAAATGACCATGTATAGTAAGGCTTTTTTTTTTTCCTATCAAAAACTGACAATGCATACTAAGGCTGAAAAAAAACACACACAAATAGTTAGGCTTTTATTGTGTTAAGAAAATGACCATGTATAGTAAGGCTTTTTTTCTAACAAAAAATGACTATGTATAATAAGGCTTTTTTTTTCTAACAAAAAAACCGACCATGTATAGTAAGGCTTTTTTTCTTCTAACAAAAAAAACGACCATGTATAGTAAGGCTTTTTTTTCTAACAAAAAAAAAGACCATGTATAGTAAGGCTTTTTTTTCTTACAAAAAAACGACCATGTATAGTAAGGCATTTTTTTTTCCACAAAAAAAAACACCATGTATAGTAAGGCTTTTTTTTCTAACAAAAAATGACCATGTATAGTAAGGTTTTTTTTTTTTTCTAACAAAAAAATGACCATGTATAGTAAGGCTTTTATTTCTAAAAAAAAAATGACCATGTATAGAAAGGCTTTTTTTTTCCTTTCAAAAAATGACAATGTATACTAAGGCTGAAAAAACACACACACACAAATATTTAGGCTTTTATTTGTTTTTAGAAAATGACCATGTATAGAAAGGATCGAAAAAAAAATGACCATGTATAGTAAGGCTTTTTTTTTCTGACAAAAAACGACCATGTATAGTAAGGCATTTTTTTTTCCAACAAAAAATGACCATGTATAGTAAGGCTTTTTTTTCTGACAAAAAATGACCACGTATAGTAAGGCTTTTTTTTTTCTCCAACAAAAAATGACCATGTATAGTAAGACTTTTTTTTTTCTAACAAAAAAATGACCATGTATAGTAAGGCTTTTTTTTCTAAAAAAAAAAGACCATGTGTAGTAAGGCTTTTTTTTTTCCTATCAAAAAATGACAATGTATACTAAGGCTGAAAAAACACACACACACAAATATTTAGGCTTTTATTGTGTTAAGAAAATGACCATGTATAGTAAGGATTGAAAAAAAATGACCATGTATAGTAAGGCTTTTTTTTCTGACAAAAAATGACCATGTATAGTAAGGCTTTTTTTTTTCCTATCAAAAAATGACAATGTATACTAAGGCTGAAAAAACACACACACACACACAAATATTTAGGCTTTTATTGTGTTAAGAAAATGACCATGTATAGTAAGGATCGAAAAAAAATGACCATGTATAGTAAGGCTTTTTTTTCTGACAAAAAATGACCATGTATAGTAAGGCTTTTTTTTCTTACAAAAAAACGACCATGTATAGTAAGGCATTTTTTTTTCCAACAAAAAATGACCATGTATAGTAAGGCTTTTTTTTTTCTGACAAAAAATGACCATGTATAGTAAGGCGCTTTTTTTTTCTAACAAAAAATGACCATGTATAGTAAGGCTTTTTTTTTCTTACAAAAAAACGACCATGTATAGTAAGGCATTTTTTTTTCCAACAAAAAATGACCATGTATAGTAAGGCTTTTTTTTTTTCTGACAAAAAATGACCATGTATAGTAAGGCTTTTTTTTTCTAACAAAAAAAAAGACCATGTATAGTAAGGCTTTTTTTTCTTACAAAAAAACGACCATGTATAGTAAGGCATTTTTTTTCCAACAAAAAATGACCATGTATAGTAAGGCTTTTTTTTTCTTACAAAAAAACGACCATGTATAGTAAGGCATTTTTTTTTCCAACAAAAAATGACCATGTATAGTAAGGCTTTTTTTTTTCTGACAAAAAAATGACCATGTATAGTAAGGCTTTTTTTTTTCTAACAAAAAATGACCATGTATAGTAAGGCTTTTTTTTCTTACAAAAAAATGACCATGTATAGTAAGGCTTTTTTTTCTAACAAAAAATGACCATGTATAGAAAGGCTTTTTTTTTTCCCTTTCGAAAAATGACAATGTATACTAAGGCTGAAAAAACACACACACACAAATATTTAGGCTTTTATTGTGTTAAGAAAATGACCATGTATAGTAAGGATCGGAAAAAAATGACCATGCATAGTAAGGCTTTTTTTTCTGACAAAAAATGACCATGTATAGTAAGGCTTTTTTTTTTCTAAAAAAAAAAATGACCATGTATATAGTAAGGCTTTTTTTTTCCTATCAAAAAATGACAATGTATACTAAGGCTGAAAAAACACACACACACACAAATATTTAGGCTTTTATTGTGTTAAGAAAATGACCATGTATAGTAAGGATCGAAAAAAAATGACCATGTATAGTAAGGCTTTTTTTTCTGACAAAAAATGACCATGTATAGTAAGGCTTTTTTTTCTTACAAAAAAACGACCATGTATAGTAAGGCATTTTTTTTTCCAACAAAAAATGACCATGTATAGTAAGGCTTTTTTTTTTTCTAACAAAAAATGACCATGTATAGTAAGGCTTTTTTTTCTTACAAAAAAACTACCATGTATAGTAAGGCATTTTTTTTCCCAACAAAAAATGACCATGTATAGTAAGGCTTTTTTTTCTGACAAAAAATGACCATGTATAGTAAGGCTTTTTTTTCTTACAAAAAAAAAGACCATGTATAGTAAGGCTTTTTTTTCTTACAAAAAAACGACCATGTATAGTAAGGCATTTTTTTTCCAACAAAAAATGACCATGTATAGTAAGGCTTTTTTTTTCTTACAAAAAAACGACCATGTATAGTAAGGCTTTTTTTTTCTGACAAAAAACGACCATGTATAGTAAGGCATTTTTTTTTCCAACAAAAAATGACCATGTATAGTAAGGCTTTTTTTTCTGACAAAAAATGACCACGTATAGTAAGGCTTTTTTTTTTCTCCAACAAAAAATGACCATGTATAGTAAGACTTTTTTTTTTCTAACAAAAAAATGACCATGTATAGTAAGGCTTTTTTTTCTAAAAAAAAAAGACCATGTGTAGTAAGGCTTTTTTTTTTCCTATCAAAAAATGACAATGTATACTAAGGCTGAAAAAACACACACACACAAATATTTAGGCTTTTATTGTGTTAAGAAAATGACCATGTATAGTAAGGATTGAAAAAAAATGACCATGTATAGTAAGGCTTTTTTTTCTGACAAAAAATGACCATGTATAGTAAGGCTTTTTTTTTTCCTATCAAAAAATGACAATGTATACTAAGGCTGAAAAAACACACACACACACACAAATATTTAGGCTTTTATTGTGTTAAGAAAATGACCATGTATAGTAAGGATCGAAAAAAAATGACCATGTATAGTAAGGCTTTTTTTTCTGACAAAAAATGACCATGTATAGTAAGGCTTTTTTTTCTTACAAAAAAACGACCATGTATAGTAAGGCATTTTTTTTTCCAACAAAAAATGACCATGTATAGTAAGGCTTTTTTTTTTCTGACAAAAAATGACCATGTATAGTAAGGCGCTTTTTTTTTCTAACAAAAAATGACCATGTATAGTAAGGCTTTTTTTTTCTTACAAAAAAACGACCATGTATAGTAAGGCATTTTTTTTTCCAACAAAAAATGACCATGTATAGTAAGGCTTTTTTTTTTTCTGACAAAAAATGACCATGTATAGTAAGGCTTTTTTTTTCTAACAAAAAAAAAGACCATGTATAGTAAGGCTTTTTTTTCTTACAAAAAAACGACCATGTATAGTAAGGCATTTTTTTTCCAACAAAAAATGACCATGTATAGTAAGGCTTTTTTTTTCTTACAAAAAAACGACCATGTATAGTAAGGCATTTTTTTTTCCAACAAAAAATGACCATGTATAGTAAGGCTTTTTTTTTTCTGACAAAAAAATGACCATGTATAGTAAGGCTTTTTTTTTTCTAACAAAAAATGACCATGTATAGTAAGGCTTTTTTTTCTTACAAAAAAATGACCATGTATAGTAAGGCTTTTTTTTCTAACAAAAAATGACCATGTATAGAAAGGCTTTTTTTTTTCCCTTTCGAAAAATGACAATGTATACTAAGGCTGAAAAAACACACACACACAAATATTTAGGCTTTTATTGTGTTAAGAAAATGACCATGTATAGTAAGGATCGGAAAAAAATGACCATGCATAGTAAGGCTTTTTTTTCTGACAAAAAATGACCATGTATAGTAAGGCTTTTTTTTTTCTAAAAAAAAAAATGACCATGTATATAGTAAGGCTTTTTTTTTCCTATCAAAAAATGACAATGTATACTAAGGCTGAAAAAACACACACACACACAAATATTTAGGCTTTTATTGTGTTAAGAAAATGACCATGTATAGTAAGGATCGAAAAAAAATGACCATGTATAGTAAGGCTTTTTTTTCTGACAAAAAATGACCATGTATAGTAAGGCTTTTTTTTCTTACAAAAAAACGACCATGTATAGTAAGGCATTTTTTTTTCCAACAAAAAATGACCATGTATAGTAAGGCTTTTTTTTTTTCTAACAAAAAATGACCATGTATAGTAAGGCTTTTTTTTCTTACAAAAAAACTACCATGTATAGTAAGGCATTTTTTTTCCCAACAAAAAATGACCATGTATAGTAAGGCTTTTTTTTCTGACAAAAAATGACCATGTATAGTAAGGCTTTTTTTTCTTACAAAAAAAAAGACCATGTATAGTAAGGCTTTTTTTTCTTACAAAAAAACGACCATGTATAGTAAGGCATTTTTTTTCCAACAAAAAATGACCATGTATAGTAAGGCTTTTTTTTTCTTACAAAAAAACGACCATGTATAGTAAGGCTTTTTTTTTCTGACAAAAAACGACCATGTATAGTAAGGCATTTTTTTTTCCAACAAAAAATGACCATGTATAGTAAGGCTTTTTTTTCTGACAAAAAATGACCACGTATAGTAAGGCTTTTTTTTTTCTCCAACAAAAAATGACCATGTATAGTAAGACTTTTTTTTTTCTAACAAAAAAATGACCATGTATAGTAAGGCTTTTTTTTCTTACAAAAAAACTACCATGTATAGTAAGGCATTTTTTTTTCCAACAAAAAATGACCATGTATAGTAAGGCTTTTTTTTTTCTAACAAAAAATGACCATGTATAGTAAGGCTTTTTTTTCTTACAAAAAAATGACCATGTATAGTAAGGCTTTTTTTTCTAACAAAAAATGACCATGTATAGAAAGGCTTTTTTTTTTCCTATCAAAAAATGACAATGTATACTAAGGCTGAAAAAACACACACACACAAATATTTAGGCTTTTATTGTGTTAAGAAAATGACCATGTATAGTAAGGATTGAAAAAAAATGACCATGTATAGTAAGGCTTTTTTTTCTGACAAAAAATGACCATGTATAGTAAGGCTTTTTTTTTTCCTATCAAAAAATGACAATGTATACTAAGGCTGAAAAAACACACACACACACACAAATATTTAGGCTTTTATTGTGTTAAGAAAATGACCATGTATAGTAAGGATCGAAAAAAAATGACCATGTATAGTAAGGCTTTTTTTTCTGACAAAAAATGACCATGTATAGTAAGGCTTTTTTTTCTTACAAAAAAACGACCATGTATAGTAAGGCATTTTTTTTTCCAACAAAAAATGACCATGTATAGTAAGGCTTTTTTTTTTCTGACAAAAAATGACCATGTATAGTAAGGCGCTTTTTTTTTCTAACAAAAAATGACCATGTATAGTAAGGCTTTTTTTTTCTTACAAAAAAACGACCATGTATAGTAAGGCATTTTTTTTTCCAACAAAAAATGACCATGTATAGTAAGGCTTTTTTTTTTTCTAACAAAAAATGACCATGTATAGTAAGGCTTTTTTTTCTTACAAAAAAACTACCATGTATAGTAAGGCATTTTTTTTTCCAACAAAAAATGACCATGTATAGTAAGGCTTTTTTTTTTCTAACAAAAAATGACCATGTATAGTAAGGCTTTTTTTTCTTACAAAAAAATGACCATGTATAGTAAGGCTTTTTTTTCTAACAAAAAATGACCATGTATAGAAAGGCTTTTTTTTTTCCTTTCGAAAAATGACAATGTATACTAAGGCTGAAAAAACACACACACACAAATATTTAGGCTTTTATTGTGTTAAGAAAATGACCATGTATAGTAAGGATCGAAAAAAAATGACCATGTATAGTAAGGCTTTTTTTTCTGACAAAAAATGACCATGTATAGTAAGGCTTTTTTTTTTCTAAAAAAAAAAATGACCATGTATATAGTAAGGCTTTTTTTTTTCCTATCAAAAAATGACAATGTATACTAAGGCTGAAAAAACACACACACACACAAATATTTAGGCTTTTATTGTGTTAAGAAAATGACCATGTATAGTAAGGATCGAAAAAAAATGACCATGTATAGTAAGGCTTTTTTTTCTGACAAAAAATGACCATGTATAGTAAGGCTTTTTTTTCTTACAAAAAAACGACCATGTATAGTAAGGCATTTTTTTTTCCAACAAAAAATGACCATGTATAGTAAGGCTTTTTTTTCTGACAAAAAATGACCATGTATACTAAGGCTTTTTTTTTTTCTAACAAAAAATGACCATGTATAGTAAGGCTTTTTTTTCTTACAAAAAAACTACCATGTATAGTAAGGCAATTTTTTTTCCAACAAAAAATGACCATGTATAGTAAGGCTTTTTTTTCTGACAAAAAATGACCATGTAGGGTGGAGGGAGTGAGCTATGGAGGAGTGAAGACGTGCCTCGATGTAGCTCGCCAAATTTGTGCTTAAAAGTTTTGCCTGAGTGCTTGAAACGCCACTCAAACTTGGCTTAAGTGACTATAGTGATAACGTGATTCGTGTGAACAAGAGTCGGAGTGAGTTTAAAAAATGGGTAAACCAAAAACTAAAAAGACCGGAGTGCCGGATGCAGGCCCAGACGCCTCCTCGGATCCAGAGTCGCCGCTGCCACCGGTGGAGATTGAGCCCTCGGGGGATGGCCCTGTGCTAGCCGCTATAGCATTGCTGCGGACGGAGGTGAACACAATCAGGTCCGATGTGTGTAATGCCCTGGACAATCGTATATCTGAGGTTTCAACTACTATTCGAAACGAGATTTCGTCTCTGAAGCAAAGCATGGAAACTTCAATCTCGGATGTGAGGAATGACTTGGCTAAACACGACAGTGCCCTGGCGGAGCTACAGAGTTGCGCGTCCACTCATTCCGATGGCATTGCTACTTTGGAGGCTACAGTGGACCGTTTGTCGTCGGAGCTGAAGAAGGTGGAACGAAAATGTGAGGACCTCGAATCGCGATCCCGGCGAAATAATATAAGGATCTCGGGGATGCCGGAGGGAACGGAGGGCCCCAGGATGACGGAGTTCGTTTCAAGTGTCCTAGCGGATGTGCTATCACTTGGGGAGAAGCCGCTAGTCGACCGCGCACACCGTGTTGGTCGACAGCGGCCAACGCAGAATGATTCACCGCGACCTGTTATCCTGAGAGTGCATTACTACCACGTTCGAGAGGAGATTCTACGAAAAGCGGCCGCAACACGGAACCTGGTTTACAAAGGCTCGAGGATCAGCATATTTCCGGATTTCCCCGCGTCCATCGCGAAGCAAAGGGCTGCTTTTACTAAAGTGAGAGAGATGCTGCGAGGGAAACCCGGCGTAAGATATGGATTGGTTTACCCAGCCAAACTGATGGTGTCACATGACAACGTGAAGATGGCTTTCACCGACCCCAAAGTGGCTCTCAGCTATGTCGAGGAGCATTTTGCTTCTCCTTAAAGCTGTAAAGGTCTGTGAAACACACAGTTTTACCAAGACACCCACAAGTCACTGAGTGAGTTAAGAAACATTTCTTTGTTTTTGTTTAGTTTTTTTTTTTTTTTTTTACATATACATTGTAAAACATTTATGTTACTGAGCATTCATTATTACAAATATTATTTGAATATGGCGAGCTACTGGGTGGTTTTAGTTACTAGGTTAACAGAGGTTAGCGGTAACTGGTTAGGGAAGTTTACTCTATAATTTTGTTTTGATCTATTTTATTTGATTTATTTTTGTTTGTTGTTTGTATTTGAATGCTTCCTGTGGTTTGTTCGTGCCATGGCTTGTTGTTTTCAGCCTGGCTGAGTTTGTTATTATGTTTGATGTTATGTTGTTGTTGTTGTTGGGAGGGTCGGGGTATCCAGCTGCCTTATGGTTCTAATTTTGTTGTTCACATGCCCAGTATTAAGATACATATACTTCATAGTCATTTATGTCAGCACAAGGTAATCTGAATTCAGGAAGAACTGTGACCCTGGTTACTTGGAATGTTCGTGGTCTGAACAATCCTATTAAAAGGGGCAAGGTTTTATCCCATCTCAAGTCATTAAACCCAGATATTGTATTTTTACAAGAGACGCATCTTAAAAATAAATCTGATGTAAGGTTGAAAAGTAGATGGGTTGGAAACGTATATCATTCTTCCTTCCCTGTTAAATCAAGGGGGACTGCCATTATGATGAAAAAAGGATTTCCGTTCATTCATAAACAGACAATATCTGACAAAGATGGTCGATATCTGATTGTTATTGGTGAACTTTTTTCTCTACCCCTTACCCTGTTAAACATTTATGCACCCAATGTAGACAATCCATCATTCTTTAAGACAGTTATGGGACTCATTCCAGATATATCGCAGACTAATATTGTCATTGGAGGAGATTTCAATTGTGTGCTTGACCCTTATCTTGATAGGTCTTCATCCACAAAACAGGCTAAAAATAATTCAAGTGTATTTCTGAATGCATTTATGGAAAATTCGGGTCTGTCCGATATCTGGAGAGCGATGAACCCTACCGGTAGGGATTATTCATTTTACTCAACAAGACATAACTCATATAGCAGAATAGACTATTTTCTTGTCGATGCAAAATTGTTGCCACATATTCTTCATACTAAATATCATAATATTGTGATTTCGGATCATAGTCCTTTGTCATGTACTTTGAATTTTCAAAATATAACAAAACCACAACGGTCTTGGAGATTTAACCCATTGTTGTTAAGTGATAAAGAATTCTGTAATTATTTACAAAATCAAATCTCTTTGTACTTTGATATCAATGATAACCAGGAAACTTCTGTTGCAACTCTTTGGGAAGCCTTCAAAGCCTATTTACGAGGCGTGGTCATCTCATTTGAGTCTGCCAGGAAAAAGAAAAATAAAGCCAAACTTTTAGAACTTGACCAAAAAATTAAAGACTTGGATAAGAAGAATGCCAAAGCGCCCTCCAGTGAATTATACAAAAAGATAGTTGCATTAAAATTTGAATATAATGTTCTCCTCTCCGAAAAGATTTGTAAAGCATTTATGTATACAAAACAAAAATATTTTGACCTCGGTGATAAACCACATAAACTCCTGGCGAGGCAGCTTAGGAAACAAGAAAATGACCGTTCAATATATTCTATTAAATCCACTAATGGCCAGGTTCTCACAGACCCAAGAGATATTAACAGTAGATTTTTCCAGTTCTATCAAAATTTGTATATTTCCAAACATGATACAGAACCCAAAGTAATGACGGAATTTCTAGACAGTTGTTCATTTCCCCATTTGGAGGAAAGCGACATAGAGCAATTGAATTCTGAAATTACTCCTGATGAAGTACAAAAAGCTATTACTTCAATGAGGAATAATCGTGCTCCCGGACCAGACGGAATTCCGAGTGAGTTCTATAAAAAATATAGTGATGTTGTAAGCCCATATCTCCACAAAACATTTACTCAAGCTCTTCTGGATCGGGTCCTTCCACCAACACTTACAGAGGCAGTTATTACTGTGATACATAAAAAGGGTAAAGATAGTGAAGAGGTGGGCTCTTATCGGCCTATTTCTTTATTGAATCTAGATGGGAAATTATTTTCTAAAGTCTTAGCTAACAGATTGAGCCCGTTTCTGACTCGTCTGGTGCACCCTGACCAGACCGGATTTATACCCGGGAGGAATTCTTTTTCTAATCTTAGACGACTGTTTAACATTATATATTCTAAAATTGGACTTAACAAGGACCTAGCAGTTTTGTCATTAGATGCTGAAAAAGCATTTGACCAAATAGAATGGTCGTACTTATTTGAAATCTTACACAGGTATAAACTTGGTGATAATTTTATCTTAATGGTTAAATTGTTATATACCAACCCATCCTCTCGGGTTTTTACGAACCGAATATTCTCTCCACGTTTTACTTTACATAGGGGAACAAGACAGGGCTGTCCCCTGTCTCCTTTAATTTTTGCTCTCGCAATTGAACCGCTTGCAGAAAGCATTCGCTCGGACCCGTCAATTTTTGGTTTTGACACAGAGAACACATCAAATAAAATTTCGCTATATGCAGATGACGTGCTGCTATTTATCACTCAACCAGAAACCACCATCCCTGCTCTTTTGAGTAAAATAAACTTGTTTGGCTCGTTCTCCGGATATCGGATAAACTTGAATAAGAGTGAACTCTTGCCTGTACGCGTGATCAATTCCACTTGGTTACAAAGTCAACCTTTCAGTATCACCTGGAATCAATTTACATACTTAGGGATTCAAGTGACAAAACACTATACTTCTCTATTTAAAGAAAATTTTTCACCTTTAATGTCTAAATTGCAATCAGATATAACTTTCTGGGACATGCTTCCTATTTCATTGATTGGTCGGGTTAATGCTATAAAAATGATTTTTTTACCCCAAATTCTTTATTTATTTCAGAACCTTCCAGTGTTTCTGCCGAAATCTTTTTTTAAACGATTAAATTCTATTATTATTCCATTCTTATGGGGTTACAAAGTACATAGAATTGCCAGACGACATCTTAGCAAACCTAAAAAAGAAGGGGGACTGGCACTCCCAGACTTCTTGAAGTACTATTGGGCCTCACATATTCGGCTTATGACTTTTTGGATTGGTAAAAGTATGGAGTGTCTCTCGTGGCTGGAAATGGAACTGGAGGCCTGCCGACCTTATTCATTGGGCGCTCTTCTTCTGTCTCCTACACCAACTGGAAAGACACTATACCAGGACAGTGTTATGATTCATAATACTATACGAATTTTTAAACAAATTCAAACACATTTTAAGGTCAAGTCGCTATCGCTGATCATCCCAATTGCAGAGAATCCATCCTTCAAACCATCACTTTTAGACTACACATTTAAAACTTGGAGACGAAATGGTATTCACACCATTCGTGACTTATACTTTGAGGGGGGATTTGGCTCATTTAAGCAGGTTCAAGAAAAGTACAACCTTCCAAGTTGTGATTTTTTCAGATACCTACAGATAAGGGATTATGTGAGGAGACATCAGCTTGACAACGAGGCTTGTGCCCCCACCTATCTTGATATATGCCTTACATTTGACCCGAATTCAGAGAAGCTAATTTCTCGTATCTATGCTCACTTGTTATTGTTGGAGCCAGTTAAGTCTGTGTTATTAAAATCAAAGTGGGAGGAAGAATTAGGTGTGACCATCACTGAGGTACAATGGGAAGAAAGCCTGAAGTATATTAATAGATGCTCTCGTAATGCAAGGCTCTGTTTAATCCAGTTTAAGGTATTGCATCGCCTTCATTTCTCTAGAGCAAGGTTACATGCCATCTATCCAGAGGTGTCCTCCACTTGTGTGAAATGTTCTTTGTCAGAGGACACTCTCAGTCATAGTTTTGTTCTGTGTCCGAAGGTTCGTGGATTCTGGACGGAAATTTTTGAAATGATGTCTGAAATCCTTCATAATCAGTTGGAACCTGAACCTTTGGTGATTATTTTTGGATGTTCTGATAACATTGTAAACTTGAGTCATGCAGAACGTTGTTTCGTTTCTTACTGTATTGTAATTGCAAAAAGATTGCTTCTAATCCACTGGAAAAAGAAGGACACACCATCACCAAGACACTGGCTAAGGGATCTTACAAACACACTTCATCTGGAAAGGATACGATTCATTCTCTCTGATAATCTCTCATCCTTTACCAAAATATGGCAACCACTCTGTGATTATCTTCACCTGTAACATATGAGGTTTGGGCATGTGTTTCTTTTTACACAAGTGATTTTTATGTATGTTGGGACAGATAGGCAGCTGGATGTTGTTTTTTGTTGTTGTTGTTGTTTTTTTTTTTTTTTTTTTTTTTTTTTTTTGTTGTTGTTTGCTTTTTTCCTTTTTCTTAAGTAGTTTTTTTTTTTTTGTATTAATATAAATGTGCAGATGCATACTACTTTCTTTATTGGAATTTGTACTGTACTATTTTGTTTTCTGCTCAATAAAACATATGTTAACAAAAAATGACCATGTATAGTAAGGCTTTTTTTTTTTCTAACAAAAAATGACCATGTATAGTAAGGTTTTTTTTTCTTACAAAAAAACTAACATGTATAGTAAGGCATTTTTTTTTCCAACAAAAAATGACCATGTATAGTAAGGCTTTTTTTTTTCTGACAAAAAATGACCATGTATAGTAAGGCTTTTTTTTTTTCTAACAAAAAATGACCATGTATAGTAAGGCTTTTTTTTCTTACAAAAAATGACCATGTATAGTAAGGCTTTTTTTTCTAACAAAAAATGACCATGTATAGTAAGGCTTTTTTTTCTTACAAAAAAACTACCATATATAGTAAGACAATTTTTTTTCTAACAAAAAATGACCATGTATAGTAAGGCTTTTTTTTTCCTAACAAAAAAATGACCATGTTTAGTAAGGCTTTTTTTTCTAACAAAAAATGACCATGTATAGTAAGGCTTTTTTTTTTTCCTATCAAAAACTGACAATGCATACTAAGGCTGAAAAAAAACACACACAAATAGTTAGGCTTTTATTGTGTTAAGAAAATGACCATGTATAGTAAGGCTTTTTTTCTAACAAAAAATGACTATGTATAATAAGGCTTTTTTTTTCTAACAAAAAAACCGACCATGTATAGTAAGGCTTTTTTTCTTCTAACAAAAAAAACGACCATGTATAGTAAGGCTTTTTTTTCTAACAAAAAAAAAGACCATGTATAGTAAGGCTTTTTTTTCTTACAAAAAAACGACCATGTATAGTAAGGCATTTTTTTTTCCACAAAAAAAACACCATGTATAGTAAGGCTTTTTTTTCTAACAAAAAAATGACAATGTATAGTAAGGCTTTTATTTCTAAAAAAAAAATGACCATGTATAGAAAGGCTTTTTTTTTCCTTTCAAAAAATGACAATGTATACTAAGGCTGAAAAAACACACACACACAAATATTTAGGCTTTTATTTGTTTTTAGAAAATGACCATGTATAGTAAGGATCGAAAAAAAAATGACCATGTATAGTAAGGCTTTTTTTTTCTGACAAAAAACGACCATGTATAGTAAGGCATTTTTTTTTCCAACAAAAAATGACCATGTATAGTAAGGCTTTTTTTTCTGACAAAAAATGACCACGTATAGTAAGGCATTTTTTTTTCTCCAACAAAAAATGACCATGTATAGTAAGACTTTTTTTTTTCTAACAAAAAAATGACCATGTATAGTAAGGCTTTTTTTTCTGACAAAAAATGACCATGTATAGTAAGGCTTTTTTTTCTTACAAAAAAACGACCATGTATAGTAAGGCATTTTTTTTTCCAACAAAAAATGACCATGTATAGTAAGGCTTTTTTTTCTGACAAAAAATGACCATGTATAGTAAGGCTTTTTTTTTTTCTAACAAAAAATGACCATGTATAGTAAGGCTTTTTTTTCTTACAAAAAAACTACCATGTATAGTAAGGCATTTTTTTTTCCAACAAAAAATGACCATGTATAGTAAGGCTTTTTTTTTTCTGACAAAAAATGACCATGTATAGTAAGGCTTTTTTTTTTCTAACAAAAAATGACCATGTATAGTAAGGCTTTTTTTTCTTACAAAAAAATGACCATGTATAGTAAGGCTTTTTTTTCTAACAAAAAATGACCATGTATAGTAAGGCTTTTTTTTTCTAACAAAAAAATGACCATGTATAGTAAGGCTTTTTTTTCTAACAAAAAATGACCATGTATAGTAAGGCTTTTTTTTTTCCTATCAAAAAATGACAATGTATACTAAGGCTGAAAAAACACACACACACAAATATTTAGGCTTTTATTGTGTTAAGAAAATGACCATGTATAGTACGGATCGGAAAAAAAATGACCATGTACAGTAAGGCTTTTTTTTCTGACAAAAAATGACCATGTATAGTAAGGCTTTTTTTTCTTATAAAAAAACGACCATGTATAGTAAGGTATTTTTTTTTCCAACAAAAAATGACCATGTATAGTAAGGCTTTTTTTTTTCTGACAAAAAATGACCACGTATAGTAAGGCTTTTTTTTTCTAACAAAAAATGACCATGTATAGTAAGGCTTTTTTTTCTTACAAAAAAACGACCATGTATAGTAAGGCATTTTTTTTTCTCCAACAAAAAATGACCATGTATAGTAAGGCTTTTTTTTTCTGATAAAAAATGACCATGTATAGTAAGGCTTTTTTTTCTTACAAAAAAATTACCATGTATAGTAAGGCTTTTTTTTTCCTAACAAAAAAATGACCATGTATAGTAAGGCTTTTTTTTCTAACAAAAAATGACCATGTATAGTAAGGCTTTTTTTTTCCTATCAAAAACTGACAATGCATACTAAGGCTGAAAAAAAACACACACAAATAGTTAGGCTTTTATTGTGTTAAGAAAATGACCATGTATAGTAAGGCTTTTTTTCTAACAAAAAATGACTATGTATAATAAGGCTTTTTTTTTCTAACAAAAAAAACGACCATGTATAGTAAGGCTTTTTTTCTTCTAACAAAAAAACCGACCATGTATAGTAAGGCTTTTTTTTCTAACAAAAAAAAAGACCATGTATAGTAAGGCTTTTTTTTCTTACAAAAAAACGACCATGTATAGTAAGGCATTTTTTTTTCCACAAAAAAAAACACCATGTATAGTAAGGCTTTTTTTTCTAACAAAAAATGGCCATGTATAGTAAGGGTTTTTTTTTTTTTCTAACAAAAAAATGACCATGTATAGTAAGGCTTTTATTTCTAAAAAAAAAATGACCATGTATAGAAAGGCTTTTTTTTTCCTTTCAAAAAATGACAATGTATACTAAGGCTGAAAAAACACACACACACAAATATTTAGGCTTTTATTTGTTTTTAGAAAATGACCATGTATAGTAAAGATCGGGAAAAAAATGACCATGTATAGTAAGGCTTTTTTTTTCTGACAAAAAATGACCATGTATAGTAAGGCTTTTTTTTCTTACAAAAAAACGACCAGTAAGGCATTTTTTTTTCCAACAAAAAATGACCACGTATAGTAAGGCATTTTTTTTTCTCCAACAAAAAATGACCATGTATAGTAAGACTTTTTTTTTTCTAACAAGAAAATGACCATGTATAGTAAGGCTTTTTTTTTCTAAAAAAAAATTACCATGTATAGTAAGGCTTTTTTTTTTTCCTATCAAAAAATGACAATGTATACTAAGGCTGAAAAAACACACACACACAAATATTTAGGCTTTTATTGTGTTCAGAAAATGACCATGTATAGTAAGGATTGAAAAAAAATGACCATGTATAGTAAGGCTTTTTTTTTCTAAAAAAAAAAATGACCATGTATAGTAAGGCTTTTTTTTTCTAAAAAAAAAAATGACCATGTATAGTAAGGCTTTTTTTTTCTAAAAAAAAAAATGACCATGTATAGTAAGGCTTTTTTTTTTCCTATCAAAAAATGACAATGTATACTAAGGCTGAAAAAACACACACACACACAAATATTTAGGCTTTTATTGTGTTAAGAAAATGACCATGTATAGTAAGGATCGAAAAAAAATGACCATGTATAGTAAGGCTTTTTTTTCTGACAAAAAATGACCATGTATAGTAAGGCTTTTTTTTCTTACAAAAAAACGACCATGTATAGTAAGGCTTTTTTTTTTCCAACAAAAAATGACCATGTATAGTAAGGCTTTTTTTTTCTGACAAAAAATGACCATGTATAGTAAGGCGCTTTTTTTTTTCTAACAAAAAATGACCATGTATAGTAAGGCTTTTTTTTTCTTACAAAAAAACGACCATGTATAGTAAGGCATTTTTTTTCCAACAAAAAATGACCATGTATAGTAAGGCTTTTTTTTTTTCCTGACAAAAAATGACCATGTATAGTAAGGCTTTTTTTTTTCTTACAAAAAAATGACCATGTATAGTAAGGCTTTTTTTTCTAACAAAAAATGACCATGTATAGTAAGGCTTTTTTTTCTGACAAAAAATGACCATGTATAGTAAGGCTTTTTTTTCTTACAAAAAAACGACCATGTATAGTAAGGCATTTTTTTTTCCAACAAAAAATTACCATGTATAGTAAGGCTTTTTTTTCTAACAAAAAAATGACCATGTATAGTAAGGCTTTTTTTTCTAACAAAAAATGACCATGTATAGTAAGGCTTTTTTTTTCTAAAAAAAAAATTACCATGTATAGTAAGGCTTTTTTTTTTTCCTATCAAAAAATGACAATGTATACTAAGGCTGAAAAAACACACACACAAATATTTAGGCTTTTATTGTGTTCAGAAAATGACCATGTATAGTAAGGATTGAAAAAAAATGACCATGTATAGTAAGGCTTTTTTTTCTGACAAAAAATGACCATGTATAGTAAGGCTTTTTTTTTCTAAAAAAAAAAATGACCATGTATAGTAAGGCTTTTTTTTTTCCTATCAAAAAATGACAATGTATACTAAGGCTGAAAAAACACACACACACACAAATATTTAGGCTTTTATTGTGTTAAGAAAATGACCATGTATAGTAAGGATCGAAAAAAAATGACCATGTATAGTAAGGCTTTTTTTTCTGACAAAAAATGACCATGTATAGTAAGGCTTTTTTTTCTTACAAAAAAACGACCATGTATAGTAAGGCTTTTTTTTTTCCAACAAAAAATGACCATGTATAGTAAGGCTTTTTTTTTCTAACAAAAAAATGACCATGTATAGTAAGGCTTTTATTTCTAAAAAAAAAATGACCATGTATAGAAAGGCTTTTTTTTTCCTTTCAAAAAATGACAATGTATACTAAGGCTGAAAAAACACACACACACAAATATTTAGGCTTTTATTTGTTTTTAGAAAATGACCATGTATAGAAAGGATCGAAAAAAAAATGACCATGTATAGTAAGGCTTTTTTTTTCTGACAAAAAACGACCATGTATAGTAAGGCATTTTTTTTTCCAACAAAAAATGACCATGTATAGTAAGGCTTTTTTTTCTGACAAAAAATGACCACGTATAGTAAGGCTTTTTTTTTTCTCCAACAAAAAATGACCATGTATAGTAAGACTTTTTTTTTTCTAACAAAAAAATGACCATGTATAGTAAGGCTTTTTTTTCTAAAAAAAAAAAAGACCATGTGTAGTAAGGCTTTTTTTTTTCCTATCAAAAAATGACAATGTATACTAAGGCTGAAAAAACACACACACACAAATATTTAGGCTTTTATTGTGTTAAGAAAATGACCATGTATAGTAAGGATTGAAAAAAAATGACCATGTATAGTAAGGCTTTTTTTTCTGACAAAAAATGACCATGTATAGTAAGGCTTTTTTTTTTCCTATCAAAAAATGACAATGTATACTAAGGCTGAAAAAACACACACACACACACACAAATATTTAGGCTTTTATTGTGTTAAGAAAATGACCATGTATAGTAAGGATCGAAAAAAAATGACCATGTATAGTAAGGCTTTTTTTTCTGACAAAAAATGACCATGTATAGTAAGGCTTTTTTTTCTTACAAAAAAACGACCATGTATAGTAAGGCATTTTTTTTTCCAACAAAAAATGACCATGTATAGTAAGGCTTTTTTTTTTCTGACAAAAAATGACCATGTATAGTAAGGCGCTTTTTTTTTCTAACAAAAAATGACCATGTATAGTAAGGCTTTTTTTTTCTTACAAAAAAACGACCATGTATAGTAAGGCATTTTTTTTTCCAACAAAAAATGACCATGTATAGTAAGGCTTTTTTTTTTCTGACAAAAAATGACCATGTATAGTAAGGCTTTTTTTTTCTAACAAAAAAAAAGACCATGTATAGTAAGGCTTTTTTTTCTTACAAAAAAACGACCATGTATAGTAAGGCATTTTTTTTTCCAACAAAAAATGACCATGTATAGTAAGGCTTTTTTTTTCTGACAAAAAATGACCATGTATAGTAAGGCGCTTTTTTTTTCTAACAAAAAATGACCATGTATAGTAAGGCTTTTTTTTTCTTACAAAAAAACGACCATGTATAGTAAGGCATTTTTTTTTCCAACAAAAAATGACCATGTATAGTAAGGCTTTTTTTTTTTCTGACAAAAAATGACCATGTATAGTAAGGCTTTTTTTTTTCTAACAAAAAATGACCATGTATAGTAAGGCTTTTTTTTCTTACAAAAAAATGACCATGTATAGTAAGGCTTTTTTTTCTAACAAAAAATGACCATGTATAGAAAGGCTTTTTTTTTTCCCTTTCGAAAAATGACAATGTATACTAAGGCTGAAAAAACACACACACACAAATATTTAGGCTTTTATTGTGTTAAGAAAATGACCATGTATAGTAAGGATCGAAAAAAAATGACCATGCATAGTAAGGCTTTTTTTTCTGACAAAAAATGACCATGTATAGTAAGGCTTTTTTTTTTCTAAAAAAAAAAATGACCATGTATATAGTAAGGCTTTTTTTTTTCCTATCAAAAAATGACAATGTATACTAAGGCTGAAAAAACACACACACACACAAATATTTAGGCTTTTATTGTGTTAAGAAAATGACCATGTATAGTAAGGATCGAAAAAAAATGACCATGTATAGTAAGGCTTTTTTTTCTGACAAAAAATGACCATGTATAGTAAGGCTTTTTTTTCTTACAAAAAAACGACCATGTATAGTAAGGCATTTTCTTTTCCAACAAAAAATGACCATGTATAGTAAGGCTTTTTTTTTCTTACAAAAAAACGACCATGTATAGTAAGGCATTTTTTTTTCCAACAAAAAATGACCATGTATAGTAAGGCTTTTTTTTTTCTGACAAAAAATGACCATGTATAGTAAGGCTTTTTTTTTCTAACAAAAAAAAAGACCATGTATAGTAAGGCTTTTTTTTCTTACAAAAAAACGACCATGTATAGTAAGGCATTTTTTTTTCCAACAAAAAATGACCATGTATAGTAAGGCTTTTTTTTTCTGACAAAAAATGACCATGTATAGTAAGGCGCTTTTTTTTTCTAACAAAAAATGACCATGTATAGTAAGGCTTTTTTTTTCTTACAAAAAAACGACCATGTATAGTAAGGCATTTTTTTTTCCAACAAAAAATGACCATGTATAGTAAGGCTTTTTTTTTTTCTGACAAAAAATGACCATGTATAGTAAGGCTTTTTTTTTTCTAACAAAAAATGACCATGTATAGTAAGGCTTTTTTTTCTTACAAAAAAATGACCATGTATAGTAAGGCTTTTTTTTCTAACAAAAAATGACCATGTATAGAAAGGCTTTTTTTTTTCCCTTTCGAAAAATGACAATGTATACTAAGGCTGAAAAAACACACACACACAAATATTTAGGCTTTTATTGTGTTAAGAAAATGACCATGTATAGTAAGGATCGAAAAAAAATGACCATGCATAGTAAGGCTTTTTTTTCTGACAAAAAATGACCATGTATAGTAAGGCTTTTTTTTTTCTAAAAAAAAAAATGACCATGTATATAGTAAGGCTTTTTTTTTTCCTATCAAAAAATGACAATGTATACTAAGGCTGAAAAAACACACACACACACAAATATTTAGGCTTTTATTGTGTTAAGAAAATGACCATGTATAGTAAGGATCGAAAAAAAATGACCATGTATAGTAAGGCTTTTTTTTCTGACAAAAAATGACCATGTATAGTAAGGCTTTTTTTTCTTACAAAAAAACGACCATGTATAGTAAGGCATTTTCTTTTCCAACAAAAAATGACCATGTATAGTAAGGCTTTTTTTTTTTTCTAACAAAAAATGACCATGTATAGTAAGGCTTTTTTTTCTTACAAAAAAACTACCATGTATAGTAAGGCATTTTTTTTCCCAACAAAAAATGACCATGTATAGTAAGGCTTTTTTTTCTGACAAAAAATGACCATGTATAGTAAGGCTTTTTTTTTTTCTAACAAAAAATGACCATGTATAGTAAGGCTTTTTTTTCTTACAAAAAAACTACCATGTATAGTAAGGCATTTTTTTTTCCAACAAAAAATGACCATGTATAGTAAGGCTTTTTTTTTTCTAACAAAAAATGACCATGTATAGTAAGGCTTTTTTTTCTTACAAAAAAATGACCATGTATAGTAAGGCTTTTTTTTCTAACAAAAAATGACCATGTATAGAAAGGCTTTTTTTTTTCCTTTCGAAAAATGACAATGTATACTAAGGCTGAAAAAACACACACACACAAATATTTAGGCTTTTATTGTGTTAAGAAAATGACCATGTATAGTAAGGATCGAAAAAAAATGACCATGTATAGTAAGGCTTTTTTTTCTGACAAAAAATGACCATGTATAGTAAGGCTTTTTTTTTTCTAAAAAAAAAAATGACCATGTATATAGTAAGGCTTTTTTTTTTCCTATCAAAAAATGACAATGTATACTAAGGCTGAAAAAACACACACACACACAAATATTTAGGCTTTTATTGTGTTAAGAAAATGACCATGTATAGTAAGGATCGAAAAAAAATGACCATGTATAGTAAGGCTTTTTTTTCTGACAAAAAATGACCATGTATAGTAAGGCTTTTTTTTCTTACAAAAAAACGACCATGTATAGTAAGGCATTTTTTTTTCCAACAAAAAATGACCATGTATAGTAAGGCTTTTTTTTCTGACAAAAAATGACCATGTATAGTAAGGCTTTTTTTTTTTCTAACAAAAAATGACCATGTATAGTAAGGCTTTTTTTTCTTACAAAAAAACTACCATGTATAGTAAGGCAATTTTTTTTCCAACAAAAAATGACCATGTATAGTAAGGCTTTTTTTTCTGACAAAAAATGACCATGTATAGTAAGGCTTTTTTTTTTTCTAACAAAAAATGACCATGTATAGTAAGGTTTTTTTTTCTTACAAAAAAACTAACATGTATAGTAAGGCATTTTTTTTTCCAACAAAAAATGACCATGTATAGTAAGGCTTTTTTTTTTCTGACAAAAAATGACCATGTATAGTAAGGCTTTTTTTTTTTCTAACAAAAAATGACCATGTATAGTAAGGCTTTTTTTTCTTACAAAAAATGACCATGTATAGTAAGGCTTTTTTTTCTAACAAAAAATGACCATGTATAGTAAGGCTTTTTTTTCTTACAAAAAAACTACCATATATAGTAAGGCAATTTTTTTTCCAACAAAAAATTACCATGTATAGTAAGGCTTTTTTTTTTCTGACAAAAAATGACCATGTATAGTAAGGCTTTTTTTTTTTCTAACAAAAAATGACCATGTATAGTAAGGCTTTTTTTTTCCTAACAAAAAAATGACCATGTTTAGTAAGGCTTTTTTTTCTAACAAAAAATGACCATGTATAGTAAGGCTTTTTTTTTTTCCTATCAAAAACTGACAATGCATACTAAGGCTGAAAAAAAACACACACAAATAGTTAGGCTTTTATTGTGTTAAGAAAATGACCATGTATAGTAAGGCTTTTTTTCTAACAAAAAATGACTATGTATAATAAGGCTTTTTTTTTCTAACAAAAAAACCGACCATGTATAGTAAGGCTTTTTTTCTTCTAACAAAAAAAACGACCATGTATAGTAAGGCTTTTTTTTCTAACAAAAAAAAAAGACCATGTATAGTAAGGCTTTTTTTTCTTACAAAAAAACGACCATGTATAGTAAGGCATTTTTTTTTCCACAAAAAAAACACCATGTATAGTAAGGCTTTTTTTTCTAACAAAAAATGACCATGTATAGTAAGGTTTGTTTTTTTTTCTAACAAAAAAACGACCATGTATAGTAAGGCATTTTTTTTTCCAACAAAAAATGACCATGTATAGTAAGGCTTTTTTTTTTTCTGACAAAAAATGACCATGTATAGTAAGGCTTTTTTTTTCTAACAAAAAAAAAGACCATGTATAGTAAGGCTTTTTTTTCTTACAAAAAAACGACAATGTATAGTAAGGCATTTTTTTTTCCAACAAAAAATGACCATGTATAGTAAGGCTTTTTTTTTCTGACAAAAAATGACCATGTATAGTAAGGCGCTTTTTTTTTCTAACAAAAAATGACCATGTATAGTAAGGCTTTTTTTTTCTTACAAAAAAACGACCATGTATAGTAAGGCATTTTTTTTTCCAACAAAAAATGACCATGTATAGTAAGGCTTTTTTTTTTTCTGACAAAAAATGACCATGTATAGTAAGGCTTTTTTTTTCTAACAAAAAAAAAGACCATGTATAGTAAGGCTTTTTTTTCTTACAAAAAAACGACCATGTATAGTAAGGCATTTTTTTTTCCAACAAAAAATGACCATGTATAGTAAGGCTTTTTTTTTCTGACAAAAAATGACCATGTATAGTAAGGCGCTTTTTTTTTCTAACAAAAAATGACCATGTATAGTAAGGCTTTTTTTTTCTTACAAAAAAACGACCATGTATAGTAAGGCATTTTTTTTTTCCAACAAAAAATGACCATGTATAGTAAGGCTTTTTTTTTTTCTGACAAAAAATGACCATGTATAGTAAGGCTTTTTTTTTTCTAACAAAAAATGACCATGTATAGTAAGGCTTTTTTTTCTTACAAAAAAATGACCATGTATAGTAAGGCTTTTTTTTCTAACAAAAAATGACCATGTATAGAAAGGCTTTTTTTTTCCCTTTCGAAAAATGACAATGTATACTAAGGCTGAAAAAACACACACACACAAATATTTAGGCTTTTATTGTGTTAAGAAAATGACCATGTATAGTAAGGATCGAAAAAAAATGACCATGCATAGTAAGGCTTTTTTTTCTGACAAAAAATGACCATGTATAGTAAGGCTTTTTTTTTTCTAAAAAAAAAAATGACCATGTATATAGTAAGGCTTTTTTTTTTCCTATCAAAAAATGACAATGTATACTAAGGCTGAAAAAACACACACACACACAAATATTTAGGCTTTTATTGTGTTAAGAAAATGACCATGTATAGTAAGGATCGAAAAAAAATGACCATGTATAGTAAGGCTTTTTTTTCTGACAAAAAATGACCATGTATAGTAAGGCTTTTTTTTCTTACAAAAAAACGACCATGTATAGTAAGGCATTTTTTTTTCCAACAAAAAATGACCATGTATAGTAAGGCTTTTTTTTTTTTCTAACAAAAAATGACCATGTATAGTAAGGCTTTTTTTTCTTACAAAAAAACTACCATGTATAGTAAGGCATTTTTTTTCCCAACAAAAAATGACCATGTATAGTAAGGCTTTTTTTTCTGACAAAAAATGACCATGTATAGTAAGGCTTTTTTTTTTTTCTAACAAAAAATGACCATGTATAGTAAGGCTTTTTTTTCTTACAAAAAAACTACCATGTATAGTAAGGCATTTTTTTTTCCAACAAAAAATGACCATGTATAGTAAGGCTTTTTTTTTTCTAACAAAAAATGACCATGTATAGTAAGGCTTTTTTTTCTTACAAAAAAATGACCATGTATAGTAAGGCTTTTTTTTCTAACAAAAAATGACCATGTATAGAAAGGCTTTTTTTTTTCCTTTCGAAAAATGACAATGTATACTAAGGCTGAAAAAACACACACACACAAATATTTAGGCTTTTATTGTGTTAAGAAAATGACCATGTATAGTAAGGATCGAAAAAAAATGACCATGTATAGTAAGGCTTTTTTTTCTGACAAAAAATGACCATGTATAGTAAGGCTTTTTTTTTTCTAAAAAAAAAAATGACCATGTATATAGTAAGGCTTTTTTTTTTCCTATCAAAAAATGACAATGTATACTAAGGCTGAAAAAACACACACACACACAAATATTTAGACTTTTATTGTGTTAAGAAAATGACCATGTATAGTAAGGATCGAAAAAAAATGACCATGTATAGTAAGGCTTTTTTTTCTGACAAAAAATGACCATGTATAGTAAGGCTTTTTTTTCTTACAAAAAAACGACCATGTATAGTAAGGCATTTTTTTTTCCAACAAAAAATGACCATGTATAGTAAGGCTTTTTTTTCTGACAAAAAATGACCATGTATAGTAAGGCTTTTTTTTTTTCTAACAAAAAATGACCATGTATAGTAAGGCTTTTTTTTCTTACAAAAAAACTACCATGTATAGTAAGGCAATTTTTTTTCCAACAAAAAATGACCATGTATAGTAAGGCTTTTTTTTCTGACAAAAAATGACCATGTATAGTAAGGCTTTTTTTTTTTCTAACAAAAAATGACCATGTATAGTAAGGTTTTTTTTTCTTACAAAAAAACTAACATGTATAGTAAGGCATTTTTTTTTCCAACAAAAAATGACCATGTATAGTAAGGCTTTTTTTTTCTGACAAAAAATGACCATGTATAGTAAGGCTTTTTTTTTTTCTAACAAAAAATGACCATGTATAGTAAGGCTTTTTTTTCTTACAAAAAATGACCATGTATAGTAAGGCTTTTTTTTCTAACAAAAAATGACCATGTATAGTAAGGCTTTTTTTTCTTACAAAAAAACTACCATATATAGTAAGGCAATTTTTTTTCCAACAAAAAATTACCATGTATAGTAAGGCTTTTTTTTTTCTGACAAAAAATGACCATGTATAGTAAGGCTTTTTTTTTTTCTAACAAAAAATGACCATGTATAGTAAGGCTTTTTTTTTCCTAACAAAAAAATGACCATGTTTAGTAAGGCTTTTTTTTCTAACAAAAAATGACCATGTATAGTAAGGCTTTTTTTTTTTCCTATCAAAAACTGACAATGCATACTAAGGCTGAAAAAAAACACACACAAATAGTTAGGCTTTTATTGTGTTAAGAAAATGACCATGTATAGTAAGGCTTTTTTTCTAACAAAAAATGACTATGTATAATAAGGCTTTTTTTTTCTAACAAAAAAACCGACCATGTATAGTAAGGCTTTTTTTCTTCTAACAAAAAAAACGACCATGTATAGTAAGGCTTTTTTTTCTAACAAAAAATGACCATGTATAGTAAGGCTTTTTTTTTTTCCTATCAAAAACTGACAATGCATACTAAGGCTGAAAAAAAACACACACAAATAGTTAGGCTTTTATTGTGTTAAGAAAATGACCATGTATAGTAAGGCTTTTTTTCTAACAAAAAATGACTATGTATAATAAGGCTTTTTTTTTCTAACAAAAAAACCGACCATGTATAGTAAGGCTTTTTTTCTTCTAACAAAAAAAACGACCATGTATAGTAAGGCTTTTTTTTCTAACAAAAAAAAAGACCATGTATAGTAAGGCTTTTTTTTCTTACAAAAAAACGACCATGTATAGTAAGGCATTTTTTTTTCCACAAAAAAAACACCATGTATAGTAAGGCTTTTTTTTCTAACAAAAAATGACCATGTATAGTAAGGTTTTTTTTTTTTTCTAACAAAAAAATGACAATGTATAGTAAGGCTTTTATTTCTAAAAAAAAAATGACCATGTATAGAAAGGCTTTTTTTTTCCTTTCAAAAAATGACAATGTATACTAAGGCTGAAAAAACACACACACACAAATATTTAGGCTTTTATTTGTTTTTAGAAAATGACCATGTATAGTAAGGATCGAAAAAAAAATGACCATGTATAGTAAGGCTTTTTTTTTCTGACAAAAAACGACCATGTATAGTAAGGCATTTTTTTTTCCAACAAAAAATGACCATGTATAGTAAGGCTTTTTTTTCTGACAAAAAATGACCACGTATAGTAAGGCATTTTTTTTTCTCCAACAAAAAATGACCATGTATAGTAAGACTTTTTTTTTTCTAACAAAAAAATGACCATGTATAGTAAGGCTTTTTTTTCTGACAAAAAATGACCATGTATAGTAAGGCTTTTTTTTCTTACAAAAAAACGACCATGTATAGTAAGGCATTTTTTTTTCCAACAAAAAATGACCATGTATAGTAAGGCTTTTTTTTCTGACAAAAAATGACCATGTATAGTAAGGCTTTTTTTTTTTCTAACAAAAAATGACCATGTATAGTACGGCTTTTTTTTCTTACAAAAAAACTACCATGTATAGTAAGGCATTTTTTTTCCAACAAAAAATGACCATGTATAGTAAGGCTTTTTTTTTTCTGACAAAAAATGACCATGTATAGTAAGGCTTTTTTTTTTCTAACAAAAAATGACCATGTATAGTAAGGCTTTTTTTTCTTACAAAAAAATGACCATGTATAGTAAGGCTTTTTTTTCTAACAAAAAATGACCATGTATAGTAAGGCTTTTTTTTTCTAACAAAAAAATGACCATGTATAGTAAGGCTTTTTTTTCTAACAAAAAATGACCATGTATAGTAAGGCTTTTTTTTTTCCTATCAAAAAATGACAATGTATACTAAGGCTGAAAAAACACACACACACAAATATTTAGGCTTTTATTGTGTTAAGAAAATGACCATGTATAGTACGGATCGGAAAAAAAATGACCATGTATAGTAAGGCTTTTTTTTCTGACAAAAAATGACCATGTATAGTAAGGCTTTTTTTTCTTATAAAAAAACGACCATGTATAGTAAGGTATTTTTTTTTCCAACAAAAAATGACCATGTATAGTAAGGCTTTTTTTTTTGACAAAAAATGACCACGTATAGTAAGGCTTTTTATTTCTAACAAAAAATGACCATGTATAGTAAGGCTTTTTTTTCTTACAAAAAAACGACCATGTATAGTAAGGCATTTTTTTTTCTCCAACAAAAAATGACCATGTATAGTAAGGCTTTTTTTTTTCTGATAAAAAATGACCATGTATAGTAAGGCTTTTTTTTCTTACAAAAAAATTACCATGTATAGTAAGGCTTTTTTTTTCCTAACAAAAAAATGACCATGTATAGTAAGGCTTTTTTTTCTAACAAAAAATGACCATGTATAGTAAGGCTTTTTTTTTCCTATCAAAAACTGACAATGCATACTAAGGCTGAAAAAAAACACACACAAATAGTTAGGCTTTTATTGTGTTAAGAAAATGACCATGTATAGTAAGGCTTTTTTTCTAACAAAAAATGACTATGTATAATAAGGCTTTTTTTTTCTAACAAAAAAAACGACCATGTATAGTAAGGCTTTTTTTCTTCTAACAAAAAATGACTATGTATAATAAGGCTTTTTTTTTCTAACAAAAAAAACGACCATGTATAGTAAGGCTTTTTTTCTTCTAACAAAAAAACCGACCATGTATAGTAAGGCTTTTTTTTCTAACAAAAAAAAAGACCATGTATAGTAAGGCTTTTTTTTCTTACAAAAAAACGACCATGTATAGTAAGGCATTTTTTTTTCCACAAAAAAAAACACCATGTATAGTAAGGCTTTTTTTTCTAACAAAAAATGGCCATGTATAGTAAGGGTTTTTTTTTTTTTCTAACAAAAAAATGACCATGTATAGTAAGGCTTTTATTTCTAAAAAAAAAATGACCATGTATAGAAAGGCTTTTTTTTTCCTTTCAAAAAATGACAATGTATACTAAGGCTGAAAAAACACACACACACAAATATTTAGGCTTTTATTTGTTTTTAGAAAATGACCATGTATAGTAAAGATCGGAAAAAAAATGACCATGTATAGTAAGGCTTTTTTTTTCTGACAAAAAATGACCATGTATAGCAAGGCTTTTTTTTCTTACAAAAAAACGACCATGTATAGTAAGGCATTTTTTTTTCCAACAAAAAATGACCACGTATAGTAAGGCATTTTTTTTTCTCCAACAAAAAATGACCATGTATAGTAAGACTTTTTTTTTTCTAACAAGAAAATGACCATGTATAGTAAGGCTTTTTTTTTCTAAAAAAAAATTACCATGTATAGTAAGGCTTTTTTTTTTTCCTATCAAAAAATGACAATGTATACTAAGGCTGAAAAAACACACACACACAAATATTTAGGCTTTTATTGTGTTCAGAAAATGACCATGTATAGTAAGGATTGAAAAAAAATGACCATGTATAGTAAGGCTTTTTTTTCTGACAAAAAATGACCATGTATAGTAAGGCTTTTTTTTTCTAAAAAAAAAAAAATGACCATGTATAGTAAGGCTTTTTTTTTTCCTATCAAAAAATGACAATGTATACTAAGGCTGAAAAAACACACACACACACAAATATTTAGGCTTTTATTGTGTTAAGAAAATGACCATGTATAGTAAGGATCGAAAAAAAATGACCATGTATAGTAAGGCTTTTTTTTTTCCAACAAAAAATGACCATGTATAGTAAGGCTTTTTTTTTCTGACAAAAAATGACCATGTATAGTAAGGCGCTTTTTTTTTCTAACAAAAAATGACCATGTATAGTAAGGCTTTTTTTTTCTTACAAAAAAACGACCATGTATAGTAAGGCATTTTTTTTCCAACAAAAAATGACCATGTATAGTAAGGCTTTTTTTTTTTCCTGACAAAAAATGACCATGTATAGTAAGGCTTTTTTTTTTCTAACAAAAAATGACCATGTATAGTAAGGCTTTTTTTTCTTACAAAAAAATGACCATGTATAGTAAGGCTTTTTTTTCTAACAAAAAATGACCATGTATAGTAAGGCTTTTTTTTCTGACAAAAAATGACCATGTATAGTAAGGCTTTTTTTTCTTACAAAAAAACGACCATGTATAGTAAGGCATTTTTTTTTCCAACAAAAAATTACCATGTATAGTAAGGCTTTTTTTTCTAACAAAAAAATGACCATGTATAGTAAGGCTTTTTTTTCTAACAAAAAATGACCATGTATAGTAAGGCTTTTTTTTTCTAAAAAAAAATTACCATGTATAGTAAGGCTTTTTTTTTTTCCTATCAAAAAATGACAATGTATACTAAGGCTGAAAAAACACACACACACAAATATTTAGGCTTTTATTGTGTTCAGAAAATGACCATGTATAGTAAGGATTGAAAAAAAATGACCATGTATAGTAAGGCTTTTTTTTCTGACAAAAAATGACCATGTATAGTAAGGCTTTTTTTTTTCTAAAAAAAAAAATGACCATGTATAGTAAGGCTTTTTTTTTTCCTATCAAAAAATGACAATGTATACTAAGGCTGAAAAAACACACACACACACAAATATTTAGGCTTTTATTGTGTTAAGAAAATGACCATGTATAGTAAGGATCGAAAAAAAATGACCATGTATAGTAAGGCTTTTTTTTCTGACAAAAAATGACCATGTATAGTAAGGCTTTTTTTTCTTACAAAAAAACGACCATGTATAGTAAGGCTTTTTTTTTTCCAACAAAAAATGACCATGT
This sequence comes from Festucalex cinctus, assembly GCF_051991245.1. Taxonomy (NCBI): domain Eukaryota; kingdom Metazoa; phylum Chordata; class Actinopteri; order Syngnathiformes; family Syngnathidae; genus Festucalex; species Festucalex cinctus. The sequence continues at coordinate 14,601,781 of NC_135427.1, read as the reverse complement.
ATAGTAAGGCTTTTTTTTTCTGACAAAAAATGACCATGTATAGTAAGGCGCTTTTTTTTTCTAACAAAAAATGACCATGTATAGTAAGGCTTTTTTTTTCTTACAAAAAAACGACCATGTATAGTAAGGCATTTTTTTTCCAACAAAAAATGACCATGTATAGTAAGGCTTTTTTTTTTTCTGACAAAAAATGACCATGTATAGTAAGGCTTTTTTTTTTCTAACAAAAAATGACCATGTATAGTAAGGCTTTTTTTTCTTACAAAAAAATGACCATGTATAGTAAGGCTTTTTTTTCTAACAAAAAATGACCATGTATAGTAAGGGTTTTTTTTCTGACAAAAAATGACCATGTATAGTAAGGCTTTTTTTTCTTACAAAAAAACGACCATGTATAGTAAGGCATTTTTTTTTCCAACAAAAAATGACCATGTATAGTAAGGCTTTTTTTTCTGACAAAAAATGACCATGTATAGTAAGGCTTTTTTTTTTTCTAACAAAAAATGACCATGTATAGTAAGGCTTTTTTTTCTTACAAAAAAACTACCATGTATAGTAAGGCAATTTTTTTTCCAACAAAAAATGACCATGTATAGTAAGGCTTTTTTTTCTGACAAAAAATGACCATGTATAGTAAGGCTTTTTTTTTTCTAACAAAAAATGACCATGTATAGTAAGGTTTTTTTTTCTTACAAAAAAACTAACATGTATAGTAAGGCATTTTTTTTTCCAACAAAAAATGACCATGTATAGTAAGGCTTTTTTTTTTCTGACAAAAAATGACCATGTATAGTAAGGCTTTTTTTTTTTCTAACAAAAAATGACCATGTATAGTAAGGCTTTTTTTTCTTACAAAAAATGACCATGTATAGTAAGGCTTTTTTTTCTAACAAAAAATGACCATGTATAGTAAGGCTTTTTTTTCTTACAAAAAAACTACCATATATAGTAAGGCAATTTTTTTTCCAACAAAAAATTACCATGTATAGTAAGGCTTTTTTTTTTCTGACAAAAAATGACCATGTATAGTAAGGCTTTTTTTTTTTCTAACAAAAAATGACCATGTATAGTAAGGCTTTTTTTTTCCTAACAAAAAAATGACCATGTTTAGTAAGGCTTTTTTTTCTAACAAAAAATGACCATGTATAGTAAGGCTTTTTTTTTTTCCTATCAAAAACTGACAATGCATACTAAGGCTGAAAAAAAACACACAAATAGTTAGGCTTTTATTGTGTTAAGAAAATGACCATGTATAGTAAGGCTTTTTTTCTAACAAAAAATGACTATGTATAATAAGGCTTTTTTTTTCTAACAAAAAAACCGACCATGTATAGTAAGGCTTTTTTTCTTCTAACAAAAAAAACGACCATGTATAGTAAGGCTTTTTTTTCTAACAAAAAATGACCATGTATAGTAAGGCTTTTTTTTTTTCCTATCAAAAACTGACAATGCATACTAAGGCTGAAAAAAAACACACACAAATAGTTAGGCTTTTATTGTGTTAAGAAAATGACCATGTATAGTAAGGCTTTTTTTCTAACAAAAAATGACTATGTATAATAAGGCTTTTTTTTTCTAACAAAAAAACCGACCATGTATAGTAAGGCTTTTTTTCTTCTAACAAAAAAAACGACCATGTATAGTAAGGCTTTTTTTTCTAACAAAAAAAAAGACCATGTATAGTAAGGCTTTTTTTTCTTACAAAAAAACGACCATGTATAGTAAGGCATTTTTTTTTCCACAAAAAAAACACCATGTATAGTAAGGCTTTTTTTTCTAACAAAAAATGACCATGTATAGTAAGGTTTTTTTTTTTTTCTAACAAAAAAATGACAATGTATAGTAAGGCTTTTATTTCTAAAAAAAAAATGACCATGTATAGAAAGGCTTTTTTTTTCCTTTCAAAAAATGACAATGTATACTAAGGCTGAAAAAACACACACACACAAATATTTAGGCTTTTATTTGTTTTTAGAAAATGACCATGTATAGTAAGGATCGAAAAAAAAATGACCATGTATAGTAAGGCTTTTTTTTTCTGACAAAAAACGACCATGTATAGTAAGGCATTTTTTTTTCCAACAAAAAATGACCATGTATAGTAAGGCTTTTTTTTCTGACAAAAAATGACCACGTATAGTAAGGCATTTTTTTTTCTCCAACAAAAAATGACCATGTATAGTAAGACTTTTTTTTTTCTAACAAAAAAATGACCATGTATAGTAAGGCTTTTTTTTCTGACAAAAAATGACCATGTATAGTAAGGCTTTTTTTTCTTACAAAAAAACGACCATGTATAGTAAGGCATTTTTTTTTCCAACAAAAAATGACCATGTATAGTAAGGCTTTTTTTTCTGACAAAAAATGACCATGTATAGTAAGGCTTTTTTTTTTTCTAACAAAAAATGACCATGTATAGTACGGCTTTTTTTTCTTACAAAAAAACTACCATGTATAGTAAGGCATTTTTTTTTCCAACAAAAAATGACCATGTATAGTAAGGCTTTTTTTTTTCTGACAAAAAATGACCATGTATAGTAAGGCTTTTTTTTTTCTAACAAAAAATGACCATGTATAGTAAGGCTTTTTTTTCTTACAAAAAAATGACCATGTATAGTAAGGCTTTTTTTTCTAACAAAAAATGACCATGTATAGTAAGGCTTTTTTTTTCTAACAAAAAAATGACCATGTATAGTAAGGCTTTTTTTTCTAACAAAAAATGACCATGTATAGTAAGGCTTTTTTTTTTCCTATCAAAAAATGACAATGTATACTAAGGCTGAAAAAACACACACACACAAATATTTAGGCTTTTATTGTGTTAAGAAAATGACCATGTATAGTACGGATCGGAAAAAAAATGACCATGTATAGTAAGGCTTTTTTTTCTGACAAAAAATGACCATGTATAGTAAGGCTTTTTTTTCTTATAAAAAAACGACCATGTATAGTAAGGTATTTTTTTTTCCAACAAAAAATGACCATGTATAGTAAGGCTTTTTTTTTTGACAAAAAATGACCACGTATAGTAAGGCTTTTTATTTCTAACAAAAAATGACCATGTATAGTAAGGCTTTTTTTTCTTACAAAAAAACGACCATGTATAGTAAGGCATTTTTTTTTCTCCAACAAAAAATGACCATGTATAGTAAGGCTTTTTTTTTTCTGATAAAAAATGACCATGTATAGTAAGGCTTTTTTTTCTTACAAAAAAATTACCATGTATAGTAAGGCTTTTTTTTTCCTAACAAAAAAATGACCATGTATAGTAAGGCTTTTTTTTCTAACAAAAAATGACCATGTATAGTAAGGCTTTTTTTTTCCTATCAAAAACTGACAATGCATACTAAGGCTGAAAAAAAACACACACAAATAGTTAGGCTTTTATTGTGTTAAGAAAATGACCATGTATAGTAAGGCTTTTTTTCTAACAAAAAATGACTATGTATAATAAGGCTTTTTTTTTCTAACAAAAAAAACGACCATGTATAGTAAGGCTTTTTTTCTTCTAACAAAAAATGACTATGTATAATAAGGCTTTTTTTTTTCTAACAAAAAAAACGACCATGTATAGTAAGGCTTTTTTTCTTCTAACAAAAAAACCGACCATGTATAGTAAGGCTTTTTTTTCTAACAAAAAAAAAGACCATGTATAGTAAGGCTTTTTTTTCTTACAAAAAAACGACCATGTATAGTAAGGCATTTTTTTTTCCACAAAAAAAAACACCATGTATAGTAAGGCTTTTTTTTCTAACAAAAAATGGCCATGTATAGTAAGGGTTTTTTTTTTTTTCTAACAAAAAAATGACCATGTATAGTAAGGCTTTTATTTCTAAAAAAAAAATGACCATGTATAGAAAGGCTTTTTTTTTCCTTTCAAAAAATGACAATGTATACTAAGGCTGAAAAAACACACACACACAAATATTTAGGCTTTTATTTGTTTTTAGAAAATGACCATGTATAGTAAAGATCGGAAAAAAAATGACCATGTATAGTAAGGCTTTTTTTTTCTGACAAAAAATGACCATGTATAGCAAGGCTTTTTTTTCTTACAAAAAAACGACCATGTATAGTAAGGCATTTTTTTTTCCAACAAAAAATGACCACGTATAGTAAGGCATTTTTTTTTCTCCAACAAAAAATGACCATGTATAGTAAGACTTTTTTTTTTCTAACAAGAAAATGACCATGTATAGTAAGGCTTTTTTTTTCTAAAAAAAAATTACCATGTATAGTAAGGCTTTTTTTTTTTCCTATCAAAAAATGACAATGTATACTAAGGCTGAAAAAACACACACACACAAATATTTAGGCTTTTATTGTGTTCAGAAAATGACCATGTATAGTAAGGATTGAAAAAAAATGACCATGTATAGTAAGGCTTTTTTTTCTGACAAAAAATGACCATGTATAGTAAGGCTTTTTTTTTCTAAAAAAAAAAAAATGACCATGTATAGTAAGGCTTTTTTTTTTCCTATCAAAAAATGACAATGTATACTAAGGCTGAAAAAACACACACACACACAAATATTTAGGCTTTTATTGTGTTAAGAAAATGACCATGTATAGTAAGGATCGAAAAAAAATGACCATGTATAGTAAGGCTTTTTTTTTTCCAACAAAAAATGACCATGTATAGTAAGGCTTTTTTTTTCTGACAAAAAATGACCATGTATAGTAAGGCGCTTTTTTTTTCTAACAAAAAATGACCATGTATAGTAAGGCTTTTTTTTTCTTACAAAAAAACGACCATGTATAGTAAGGCATTTTTTTTCCAACAAAAAATGACCATGTATAGTAAGGCTTTTTTTTTTTCCTGACAAAAAATGACCATGTATAGTAAGGCTTTTTTTTTTCTAACAAAAAATGACCATGTATAGTAAGGCTTTTTTTTCTTACAAAAAAATGACCATGTATAGTAAGGCTTTTTTTTCTAACAAAAAATGACCATGTATAGTAAGGCTTTTTTTTCTGACAAAAAATGACCATGTATAGTAAGGCTTTTTTTTCTTACAAAAAAACGACCATGTATAGTAAGGCATTTTTTTTTCCAACAAAAAATTACCATGTATAGTAAGGCTTTTTTTTCTAACAAAAAAATGACCATGTATAGTAAGGCTTTTTTTTCTAACAAAAAATGACCATGTATAGTAAGGCTTTTTTTTTCTAAAAAAAAATTACCATGTATAGTAAGGCTTTTTTTTTTTCCTATCAAAAAATGACAATGTATACTAAGGCTGAAAAAACACACACACACAAATATTTAGGCTTTTATTGTGTTCAGAAAATGACCATGTATAGTAAGGATTGAAAAAAAATGACCATGTATAGTAAGGCTTTTTTTTCTGACAAAAAATGACCATGTATAGTAAGGCTTTTTTTTTTCTAAAAAAAAAAATGACCATGTATAGTAAGGCTTTTTTTTTTCCTATCAAAAAATGACAATGTATACTAAGGCTGAAAAAACACACACACACACAAATATTTAGGCTTTTATTGTGTTAAGAAAATGACCATGTATAGTAAGGATCGAAAAAAAATGACCATGTATAGTAAGGCTTTTTTTTCTGACAAAAAATGACCATGTATAGTAAGGCTTTTTTTTCTTACAAAAAAACGACCATGTATAGTAAGGCTTTTTTTTTTCCAACAAAAAATGACCATGTATAGTAAGGCTTTTTTTTTCTGACAAAAAATGACCATGTATAGTAAGGCGCTTTTTTTTTCTAACAAAAAATGACCATGTATAGTAAGGCTTTTTTTTTCTTACAAAAAAACGACCATGTATAGTAAGGCATTTTTTTTCCAACAAAAAATGACCATGTATAGTAAGGCTTTTTTTTTTTCTGACAAAAAATGACCATGTATAGTAAGGCTTTTTTTTTTCTAACAAAAAATGACCATGTATAGTAAGGCTTTTTTTTCTTACAAAAAAATGACCATGTATAGTAAGGCTTTTTTTTCTAACAAAAAATGACCATGTATAGTAAGGCTTTTTTTTCTGACAAAAAATGACCATGTATAGTAAGGCTTTTTTTTCTTACAAAAAAACGACCATGTATAGTAAGGCATTTTTTTTTCCAACAAAAAATGACCATGTATAGTAAGGCTTTTTTTTCTAACAAAAAAATGACCATGTATAGTAAGGCTTTTTTTTCTAACAAAAAATGACCATGTATAGTAAGGCTTTTTTTTTTCCTATCAAAAAATGACAATGTATACTAAGGCTGAAAAAACACACACACACAAATATTTAGGCTTTTATTTGTTTTTAGAAAATGACCATGTATAGTAAGGATCGAAAAAAAAATGACCATGTATAGTAAGGCTTTTTTTTTCTGACAAAAAATGACCATGTATAGTAAGGCTTTTTTTTCTTACAAAAAAACGACCATGTATAGTAAGGCATTTTTTTTTCCAACAAAAAATGACCATGTATAGTAAGGCTTTTTTTTCTGACAAAAAATGACCACGTATAGTAAGGCATTTTTTTTTCTCCAACAAAAAATGACCATGTATAGTAAGACTTTTTTTTTTCTAACAAGAAAATGACCATGTATAGTAAGGCTTTTTTTTTCTAAAAAAAAAATGACCATGTATAGTAAGGCTTTTTTTTTTTCCTATCAAAAAATTACAATGTATACTAAGGCTGAAAAAACACACACACACAAATATTTAGGCTTTTATTGTGTTAAGAAAATGACCATGTATAGTAAGGATTGAAAAAAAAAGACCATGTATAGTAAGGCTTTTTTTTCTGACAAAAAATGACCATGTATAGTAAGACTTTTTTTTTCTAAAAAAAAAAATGACCATGTATAGTAAGGCTTTTTTTTTTCCTATCAAAAAATTACAATGTATACTAAGGCTGAAAAAACACACACACACACACAAATATTTAGGCTTTTATTGTGTTAAGAAAATGACCATGTATAGTAAGGATCGAAAAAAAATGACCATGTATAGTAAGGCTTTTTTTTCTGACAAAAAATGACCATGTATAGTAAGGCTTTTTTTTCTTACAAAAAAACGACCATGTATAGTAAGGCATTTTTTTTTCCAACAAAAAATGACCATGTATAGTAAGGCTTTTTTTTTCTGACAAAAAATGACCATGTATAGTAAGGCGCTTTTTTTTCTAACAAAAAATGACCATGTATAGTAAGGCTTTTTTTTTCTTACAAAAAAACGACCATGTATAGTAAGGCATTTTTTTTTCCAACAAAAAATGACCATGTATAGTAAGGCTTTTTTTTTTTTCTGACAAAAAATGACCATGTATAGTAAGGCTTTTTTTTTTCTAACAAAAAATGACCATGTATAGTAAGGCTTTTTTTTCTTACAAAAAAATGACCATGTATAGTAAGGCTTTTTTTTCTAACAAAAAATGACCATGTATAGTAAGGCTTTTTTTTCTGACAAAAAATGACCATGTATAGTAAGGCTTTTTTTTCTTACAAAAAAACGACCATGTATAGTAAGGCATTTTTTTTTCCAACAAAAAATGACCATGTATAGTAAGGCTTTTTTTTCTGACAAAAAATGACCATGTATAGTAAGGCTTTTTTTTCTAACAAAAAAATGACCATGTATAGTAAGGCTTCTTTTTCTAACAAAAAATGACCATGTATAGTAAGGCTTTTTTTTTTCCTATCAAAAAATGACAATGTATACTAAGGCTGAAAAAACACACACACACAAATATTTAGGCTTTTATTGTGTTAAGAAAATGACCATGTATAGTAAGGATCGAAAAAAAAATGACCATGTATAGTAAGGCTTTTTTTTCTGACAAAAAATGACCATGTATAGTAAGGCTTTTTTTTCTTATAAAAAAACGACCATGTATAGTAAGGTATTTTTTTTCCAACAAAAAATGACCATGTATAGTAAGGCTTTTTTTTTTTTGACAAAAAATGACCACGTATAGTAAGGCTTTTTTTTTCTAACAAAAAAATGACCATGTATAGTAAGGCTTTTTTTTCTGACAAAAAATGACCATGTATAGTAAGGCTTTTTTTTCTTACAAAAAAACGACCATGTATAGTAAGGCTTTTTTTTTTCCAACAAAAAATGACCATGTATAGTAAGGCTTTTTTTTTCTGACAAAAAATGACCATGTATAGTAAGGCGCTTTTTTTTTCTAACAAAAAATGACCATGTATAGTAAGGCTTTTTTTTTCTTACAAAAAAACGACCATGTATAGTAAGGCATTTTTTTCCAACAAAAAATGACCATGTATAGTAAGGCTTTTTTTTTTTTCTGACAAAAAATGACCATGTATAGTAAGGCTTTTTTTTTTCTAACAAAAAATGACCATGTATAGTAAGGCTTTTTTTTCTTACAAAAAAATGACCATGTATAGTAAGGCTTTTTTTTCTAACAAAAAATGACCATGTATAGTAAGGCTTTTTTTTCTTACAAAAAAACGACCATGTATAGTAAGGCATTTTTTTTTCCAACAAAAAATGACCATGTATAGTAAGGCTTTTTTTTCTAACAAAAAAATGACCATGTATAGTAAGGCTTTTTTTTCTGACAAAAAATGACCATGTATAGTAAGGCTTTTTTTTTTCCTATCAAAAAATGACAATGTATACTAAGGCTGAAAAAACACACACACACAAATATTTAGGCTTTGATTTGTTTTTAGAAAATGACCATGTATAGTAAGGATCGAAAAAAAAATGACCATGTATAGTAAGGCTTTTTTTTTCTGACAAAAAATGACCATGTATAGTAAGGCTTTTTTTTCTTACAAAAAAACGACCATGTATAGTAAGGCATTTTTTTTTCCAACAAAAAATGACCATGTATAGTAAGGCTTTTTTTTCTGACAAAAAATGACCACGTATAGTAAGGCATTTTTTTTTCTCCAACAAAAAATGACCATGTATAGTAAGACTTTTTTTTTTCTAACAAGAAAATGACCATGTATAGTAAGGCTTTTTTTTTCTAAAAAAAATGACCATGTATAGTAAGGCTTTTTTTTTTTCCTATCAAAAAATTACAATGTATACTAAGGCTGAAAAAACACACACACACAAATATTTAGGCTTTTATTGTGTTAAGAAAATGACCATGTATAGTAAGGATTGAAAAAAAAAGACCATGTATAGTAAGGCTTTTTTTTTTCCAACAAAAAATGACCATGTATAGTAAGGCTTTTTTTTCTGACAAAAAATGACCACGTATAGTAAGGCTTTTTTTTTTCTCCAACAAAAAATGACCATGTATAGTAAGACTTTTTTTTTTCTAACAAGAAAATGACCATGTATAGTAAGGCTTTTTTTTTCTGACAAAAAATGACCATGTATAGTAAGACTTTTTTTTTCTAAAAAAAAAAAATGACCATGTATAGTAAGACTTTTTTTTTTCTAACAAGAAAATGACCATGTATAGTAAGGCTTTTTTTTTCTGACAAAAAATGACCATGTATAGTAAGACTTTTTTTTTCTAAAAAAAAAAATGACCATGTATAGTAAGGCTTTTTTTTTTCCTATCAAAAAATTACAATGTATACTAAGGCTGAAAAAACACACACACACACAAATATTTAGGCTTTTATTGTGTTAAGAAAATGACCATGTATAGTAAGGATCGAAAAAAAATGACCATGTATAGTAAGGCTTTTTTTTCTGACAAAAAATGACCATGTATAGTAAGGCTTTTTTTTCTTACAAAAAAACGACCATGTATAGTAAGGCATTTTTTTTTCCAACAAAAAATGACCATGTATAGTAAGGCTTTTTTTTTTCTGACAAAAAATGACCATGTATAGTAAGGTGCTTTTTTTTCTAACAAAAAATGACCATGTATAGTAAGGCTTTTTTTTTCTTACAAAAAAACGACCATGTATAGTAAGGCATTTTTTTTTCCAACAAAAAATGACCATGTATAGTAAGGCTTTTTTTTCTGACAAAAAATGACCACGTATAGTAAGGCATTTTTTTTTCTCCAACAAAAAATGACCATGTATAGTAAGGCTTTTTTTTTCCTATCAAAAACTGACAATGCATACTAAGGCTGAAAAAAAACACACACAAATAGTTAGGCTTTTATTGTGTTAAGAAAATGACCATGTATAGTAAGGCTTTTTTTCTAACAAAAAATGACTATGTATAATAAGGCTTTTTTTTTCTAACAAAAAAAACGACCATGTATAGTAAGGCTTTTTTTCTTCTAACAAAAAATGACTATGTATAATAAGGCTTTTTTTTTCTAACAAAAAAAACGACCATGTATAGTAAGGCTTTTTTTCTTCTAACAAAAAAACCGACCATGTATAGTAAGGCTTTTTTTTCTAACAAAAAAAAAGACCATGTATAGTAAGGCTTTTTTTTCTTACAAAAAAACGACCATGTATAGTAAGGCATTTTTTTTTCCACAAAAAAAAACACCATGTATAGTAAGGCTTTTTTTTCTAACAAAAAATGGCCATGTATAGTAAGGGTTTTTTTTTTTTTCTAACAAAAAAATGACCATGTATAGTAAGGCTTTTATTTCTAAAAAAAAAATGACCATGTATAGAAAGGCTTTTTTTTTCCTTTCAAAAAATGACAATGTATACTAAGGCTGAAAAAACACACACACACAAATATTTAGGCTTTTATTTGTTTTTAGAAAATGACCATGTATAGTAAAGATCGGAAAAAAAATGACCATGTATAGTAAGGCTTTTTTTTTCTGACAAAAAATGACCATGTATAGCAAGGCTTTTTTTTCTTACAAAAAAACGACCATGTATAGTAAGGCATTTTTTTTTCCAACAAAAAATGACCACGTATAGTAAGGCATTTTTTTTTCTCCAACAAAAAATGACCATGTATAGTAAGACTTTTTTTTTTCTAACAAGAAAATGACCATGTATAGTAAGGCTTTTTTTTTCTAAAAAAAAATTACCATGTATAGTAAGGCTTTTTTTTTTTCCTATCAAAAAATGACAATGTATACTAAGGCTGAAAAAACACACACACACAAATATTTAGGCTTTTATTGTGTTCAGAAAATGACCATGTATAGTAAGGATTGAAAAAAAATGACCATGTATAGTAAGGCTTTTTTTTCTGACAAAAAATGACCATGTATAGTAAGGCTTTTTTTTTTCTAAAAAAAAAAAAATGACCATGTATAGTAAGGCTTTTTTTTTTCCTATCAAAAAATGACAATGTATACTAAGGCTGAAAAAACACACACACACACAAATATTTAGGCTTTTATTGTGTTAAGAAAATGACCATGTATAGTAAGGATCGAAAAAAAATGACCATGTATAGTAAGGCTTTTTTTTCTGACAAAAAATGACCATGTATAGTAAGGCTTTTTTTTCTTACAAAAAAACGACCATGTATAGTAAGGCTTTTTTTTTTCCAACAAAAAATGACCATGTATAGTAAGGCTTTTTTTTTCTGACAAAAAATGACCATGTATAGTAAGGCGCTTTTTTTTTCTAACAAAAAATGACCATGTATAGTAAGGCTTTTTTTTTCTTACAAAAAAACGACCATGTATAGTAAGGCATTTTTTTTCCAACAAAAAATGACCATGTATAGTAAGGCTTTTTTTTTTTCCTGACAAAAAATGACCATGTATAGTAAGGCTTTTTTTTTTCTAACAAAAAATGACCATGTATAGTAAGGCTTTTTTTTCTTACAAAAAAATGACCATGTATAGTAAGGCTTTTTTTTCTAACAAAAAATGACCATGTATAGTAAGGCTTTTTTTTCTGACAAAAAATGACCATGTATAGTAAGGCTTTTTTTTCTTACAAAAAAACGACCATGTATAGTAAGGCATTTTTTTTTCCAACAAAAAATTACCATGTATAGTAAGGCTTTTTTTTCTAACAAAAAAATGACCATGTATAGTAAGGCTTTTTTTTCTAACAAAAAATGACCATGTATAGTAAGGCTTTTTTTTTCTAAAAAAAAATTACCATGTATAGTAAGGCTTTTTTTTTTTCCTATCAAAAAATGACAATGTATACTAAGGCTGAAAAAACACACACACACAAATATTTAGGCTTTTATTGTGTTCAGAAAATGACCATGTATAGTAAGGATTGAAAAAAAATGACCATGTATAGTAAGGCTTTTTTTTCTGACAAAAAATGACCATGTATAGTAAGGCTTTTTTTTTTCTAAAAAAAAAAATGACCATGTATAGTAAGGCTTTTTTTTTTCCTATCAAAAAATGACAATGTATACTAAGGCTGAAAAAACACACACACACACAAATATTTAGGCTTTTATTGTGTTAAGAAAATGACCATGTATAGTAAGGATCGAAAAAAAATGACCATGTATAGTAAGGCTTTTTTTTCTGACAAAAAATGACCATGTATAGTAAGGCTTTTTTTTCTTACAAAAAAACGACCATGTATAGTAAGGCTTTTTTTTTTCCAACAAAAAATGACCATGTATAGTAAGGCTTTTTTTTTCTGACAAAAAATGACCATGTATAGTAAGGCGCTTTTTTTTTCTAACAAAAAATGACCATGTATAGTAAGGCTTTTTTTTTCTTACAAAAAAACGACCATGTATAGTAAGGCATTTTTTTTCCAACAAAAAATGACCATGTATAGTAAGGCTTTTTTTTTTTCTGACAAAAAATGACCATGTATAGTAAGGCTTTTTTTTTCTAACAAAAAATGACCATGTATAGTAAGGCTTTTTTTTCTTACAAAAAAATGACCATGTATAGTAAGGCTTTTTTTTCTAACAAAAAATGACCATGTATAGTAAGGCTTTTTTTTCTGACAAAAAATGACCATGTATAGTAAGGCTTTTTTTTCTTACAAAAAAACGACCATGTATAGTAAGGCATTTTTTTTTCCAACAAAAAATGACCATGTATAGTAAGGCTTTTTTTTCTAACAAAAAAATGACCATGTATAGTAAGGCTTTTTTTTCTAACAAAAAATGACCATGTATAGTAAGGCTTTTTTTTTTCCTATCAAAAAATGACAATGTATACTAAGGCTGAAAAAACACACACACACAAATATTTAGGCTTTTATTTGTTTTTAGAAAATGACCATGTATAGTAAGGATCGAAAAAAAAATGACCATGTATAGTAAGGCTTTTTTTTTCTGACAAAAAATGACCATGTATAGTAAGGCTTTTTTTTCTTACAAAAAAACGACCATGTATAGTAAGGCATTTTTTTTTCCAACAAAAAATGACCATGTATAGTAAGGCTTTTTTTTCTGACAAAAAATGACCACGTATAGTAAGGCATTTTTTTTTCTCCAACAAAAAATGACCATGTATAGTAAGACTTTTTTTTTTCTAACAAGAAAATGACCATGTATAGTAAGGCTTTTTTTTTCTAAAAAAAAAATGACCATGTATAGTAAGGCTTTTTTTTTTTCCTATCAAAAAATTACAATGTATACTAAGGCTGAAAAAACACACACACACAAATATTTAGGCTTTTATTGTGTTAAGAAAATGACCATGTATAGTAAGGATTGAAAAAAAAAGACCATGTATAGTAAGGCTTTTTTTTCTGACAAAAAATGACCATGTATAGTAAGACTTTTTTTTTCTAAAAAAAAAAATGACCATGTATAGTAAGGCTTTTTTTTTTCCTATCAAAAAATTACAATGTATACTAAGGCTGAAAAAACACACACACACACACACAAATATTTAGGCTTTTATTGTGTTAAGAAAATGACCATGTATAGTAAGGATCGAAAAAAAATGACCATGTATAGTAAGGCTTTTTTTTCTGACAAAAAATGACCATGTATAGTAAGGCTTTTTTTTCTTACAAAAAAACGACCATGTATAGTAAGGCATTTTTTTTTCCAACAAAAAATGACCATGTATAGTAAGGCTTTTTTTTTTCTGACAAAAAATGACCATGTATAGTAAGGCGCTTTTTTTTCTAACAAAAAATGACCATGTATAGTAAGGCTTTTTTTTTCTTACAAAAAAACGACCATGTATAGTAAGGCATTTTTTTTTCCAACAAAAAATGACCATGTATAGTAAGGCTTTTTTTTTTTTCTGACAAAAAATGACCATGTATAGTAAGGCTTTTTTTTTTCTAACAAAAAATGACCATGTATAGTAAGGCTTTTTTTTCTTACAAAAAAATGACCATGTATAGTAAGGCTTTTTTTTCTAACAAAAAATGACCATGTATAGTAAGGCTTTTTTTTCTGACAAAAAATGACCATGTATAGTAAGGCTTTTTTTTCTTACAAAAAAACGACCATGTATAGTAAGGCATTTTTTTTTCCAACAAAAAATGACCATGTATAGTAAGGCTTTTTTTTCTGACAAAAAATGACCATGTATAGTAAGGCTTTTTTTTCTAACAAAAAAATGACCATGTATAGTAAGGCTTTTTTTTCTAACAAAAAATGACCATGTATAGTAAGGCTTTTTTTTTTCCTATCAAAAAATGACAATGTATACTAAGGCTGAAAAAACACACACACACAAATATTTAGGCTTTTATTGTGTTAAGAAAATGACCATGTATAGTAAGGATCGAAAAAAAAATGACCATGTATAGTAAGGCTTTTTTTTCTGACAAAAAATGACCATGTATAGTAAGGCTTTTTTTTCTTATAAAAAAACGACCATGTATAGTAAGGTATTTTTTTTCCAACAAAAAATGACCATGTATAGTAAGGCTTTTTTTTTTTTTGACAAAAAATGACCACGTATAGTAAGGCTTTTTTTTTCTAACAAAAAAATGACCATGTATAGTAAGGCTTTTTTTTCTGACAAAAAAACGACCATGTATAGTAAGGCTTTTTTTTTTCCTATCAAAAAATGACAATGTATACTAAGGCTGAAAAAACACACACACACAAATATTTAGGCTTTTATTGTGTTAAGAAAATGACCATGTATAGTAAGGATCGAAAAAAAATGACCATGTATAGTAAGGCTTTTTTTTCTGACAAAAAATGACCATGTATAGTAAGGCTTTTTTTTCTTACAAAAAAACGACCATGTATAGTAAGGCATTTTTTTTTCCAACAAAAAATGACCATGTATAGTAAGGCTTTTTTTTCTGACAAAAAATGACCATGTATAGTAAGGCTTTTTTTTTTCCTAACAAAAACGACCATGTATAGTAAGGCTTTTTTTTTTTCTAACAAAAAAATTACCATGTATAGTAAGGCTATTTTTTCTAACAAAAAAAAAACGACCATGTATAGTAAGGCTTTTTTTTTTTCTAACAAAAAAATGACCATGTATAGTAAGGCTTTTTTTTTTCTAACAAAAAGCGACCATGTATAGTAAGACTTTTATTTCTAAAAAAAAAAAATGACCATGTATAGAAAGGCTTTTTTTTTCCTTTCAAAAAATGACAATGTATACTAAGGCTGAAAAAACACACACACACAAATATTTAGGCTTTTATTTGTTTTTAGAAAATGACCATGTATAGTAAGGATCGAAAAAAAAATGACCATGTATAGTAAGGCTTTTTTTTCTTACAAAAAAACGACCATGTATAGTAAGGCATTTTTTTTTCCAACAAAAAATGACCATGTATAGTAAGGCTTTTTTTTCTGACAAAAAATGACCACGTATAGTAAGGCATTTTTTTTTCTCCAACAAAAAATGACCATGTATAGTAAGACTTTTTTTTTTTCTAACAAAAAAATGACCATGTATAGTAAGGCTTTTTTTTTCCAACAAAAAATGACCATGTATAGTAAGGCTTTTTTTTCTGACAAAAAATGACCATGTATATATAGTAAGGCTTTTTTTTTCTAAAAAAAAAATGACCATGTATAGTAAGGCTTTTTTTTTTCCTATCAAAAAATGACAATGTATACTAAGGCTGAAAAAACACACAAACACACAAATATTTAGGCTTTTATTGTGTTAAGAAAATGACCATGTATAGTAAGGATCGAAAAAAAATGACCATGTATAGTAAGGCTTTTTTTTCTGACAAAAAATGACCATGTATAGTAAGGCTTTTTTTTCTTACAAAAAAATGACCATGTATAGTAAGGCATTTTTTTTTCCAACAAAAAATGACCATGTATAGTAAGGCTTTTTTTTCTGACAAAAAATGACCATATATAGTAAGGCTTTTTTTTTTCTAACAAAAAAATTACCATGTATAGTAAGGCTTTTTTTTCTAACAAAAAAAAAACCGACCATGTATAGTAAGGCTTTTTTTTCTAACAAAAAAAAAGACCATGTATAGTAAGGCTTTTTTTTCTAACAAAAAAACCACCATGTATAGTAAGGCTTTTTTTTCTAACAAAAAATGACCATGAATAATAAGGCTTTTTTTTTCTAACAAAAAAAAAACGACCATGTAAAGTAAGGCTTTTTTTTTCTAACAAAAAAAACGACCATGTATAGTAAGACTTTTATTTCTAACAAAAAATGACCATGTATAGAAAGGCTTTTTTTTCTAACAAAAAATGACCATGTATAGTAAGGCTTTTTTTTCTAACAAAAAAAACCCCGACCATGTATAGTAAGGCTTTTTTTTTTCTAACAAAAAAATGACCATGTATTGTAAGGCTTTTTTTTTTCTAACAAAAAGCGACCATGTATAGTAAGACTTTTTTTTTCTAACAAAAAAATGACCATGTATAGTAAGACTTTTATTTCTAACAAAAAATGACCACTTATAGTAAGGCTTTTTTTTCTAACAAAAAATGACCATGTATAGTAAGGCTTTTTTTTCTAACAAAAAATGACCATGTATAGTAAGGCTTTTTTTTCTAACAAAAAATGACCATGAATAATAAGGCTTTTTTTTTCTAACAAAAAAAAAACGACCATGTAAAGTAAGGCTTTTTTTTTCTAACAAAAAAAACGACCATGTATAGTAAGGCTTTTTTTTCTAACAAAAAAAAAGACCATGTATAGTAAGGCTTTTTTTTCTAACAAAAAAACGACCATGTATAGTAAGGCTTTTTTTTTTCTAACAAAAAAACGACCATGTACAGTAAGGTGTTTTTTTTTCTAACAAAAAAACGACCATGTATAGTAAGCCTTTTTTTTTCTAACAAAAAATGACCATGTATAGTAAGGCTTTTTTTTCTAACAAAAAAATGACCATGTATAGTAAGGCTTTTTTTTTTCTAACAAAAAAAATGACCATGTATTGTAAGGCTTTTTTTTTTCTAACAAAAAAACGACCATATATAGTAAGACTTTTTTTTCTAACAAAAAAATGACCATGTATAGTAAGACTTTTATTTCTAACAAAAAATGACCATGTATAGAAAGGCTTTTTTTTCTAACAAAAAATGACCATGTATAGTAAGGCTTTTTTTTCTAACAAAAAATGACCATGAATAATAAGGCTTTTTTTTCTAACAAAAAAAAACGACCATGTATAGTAAGGCTTTTTTTTTCTAACAAAAAAAAAGACCATGTATAGTAAGGCTTTTTTTTCTAACAAAAAAACGACCATGTATAGTAAGGCTTTTTTTTTTTCTAACAAAAAAAACGACCATGTACAGTAAGGCTTTTTTTTTTCTAACAAAAAGAAGACCATGTATAGTAAGCCTTTTTTTTTTCTAACAAAAAATGACCATGTTTAGTAAGGCTTTTTTTTTCCTAACAAAAAAATGACCATGTATAGTAAGGCTTATTTTTTTCCTATCAAAAAATGACAATGCATACTAAGGCTGAAAAAACACACGCACAAATAGTTAGGCTTTTATTGTGTTAAGAAAATGACCATGTATAGTAAGGATAAAAAAAAAAATGACCATGTATAGTAAGGCTTTTTTTTCTGACAAAAAATGACCATGTATAGTAAGGCTTTTTTTTTTCTAAAAAAAAAAAAGACCATGTATAGTAAGGCTTTTTTTTTTCCTATCAAAAAATGACAATGTATACTAAGGCTGAAAAAACACACACACACAAATATTTAGGCTTTTATTGTGTTAAGAAAATGACCATGTATAGTAAGGATCGAAAAAAAAATGACCATGTATAGTAAGGCTTTTTTTTCTGACAAAAAATGACCATGTATAGTAAGGCTTTTTTTTCTTACAAAAAACGACCATGTATAGTAAGGCATTTTTTTTTCCAACAAAAAATGACCATGTATAGTAAGGCTTTTTTTCTGACAAAAAATGACCATGTATAGTAAGGCTTTTTTTTTTTCTAACAAAAAATGACCATGTATAGTAAGGCTTTTTTTTCTTACAAAAAAATGACCATGTATAGTAAGGCTTTTTTTTTCCTAACAAAAAAATGACCATGTATAGTAAGGCTTTTTTTTCTAACAAAAAATGACCATGTATAGTGAGGCTTTTTTTTCTAACAAAAAAATGACCAAGGCTTTTTTTTTTCCTATCAAAAAATGACAATGTATACTAAGGCTGAAAAAACACACACACACAAATAGTTAGGCTTTTATTGTGTTAAGAAAATGACCATGTATAGTAAGGATCGAAAAAAAAAAATGACCATGTATAGTAAGGCTTTTTTTTTTCTAACAAAAAATGACCATGTATAATAAGATTTTTTTTCTAACAAAAAAATGACCATGTATAGTAAGGCTTTTTTTTCGAACAAAAAAAAACGAGCATGTATAGTAAGGCTTTTTTTTCGAACAAAAAAAACGACCATGTATAGTAAGGCATTTTTTTTTTCTAACAAAAAATGACCATGTATAGTAAGGCTTTTTTTTCTTACAAAAAAACGACCATGTATAGTAAGGCATTTTTTTTTTCTCCAACATAAAAATCACCATGTATAGTAAGGCTTTTTTTTTCTAACAAAAAATTACTATGTATAGTAAGGCTTTTTTTTTCTAACAAAAAAACGACCATGTATAGTAAGGCTTTTTTTTTTCTAACAAAAAAAAAAAAAGACCATGTATACTAAGGCTTTTATTTCTAAAAAAAAAAAATGACCATGTATAGTAAGGCTTTTTTTTCTGACAAAAAATGACCATGTATAGTAAGGCTTTTTTTTCTTATAAAAAAACGACCATGTATAGTAAGGTATTTTTTTTCCAACAAAAAATGACCATGTACAGTAAGGCTTTTTTTTTTTTTTTTTTTTAAATGACCACGTATAGTAAGGCTTTTTTTTTTCTAACAAAAAATGACCATGTATAATAAGTTTTTTTTTCTAACAAAAAAATGACCATGTATAGTAAGGCTTTTTTTTCGAACAAAAAAAAAAACGACCATGTATAGTAAGGCATTTTTTTTTTCTAACAAAAAAACGACCATGTATAGTAAGGCTTTTTTTTTTTCTAACAAAAAAAACGACCATGTACAGTAAGGCTTTTTTTTCTAACAAAAAGAAGACCATGTATAGTAAGCCTTTTTTTTTTCTAACAAAAAATGACCATGTATAGTAAGGCTTTTTTTTTCCTAACAAAAAAATGACCATGTATAGTAAGGCTTATTTTTTTCCTATCAAAAAATGACAATGCATACTAAGGCTGAAAAAACACACGCACAAATAGTTAGGCTTTTATTGTGTTAAGAAAATGACCATGTATAGTAAGGATAAAAAAAAAATGACCATGTATAGTAAGGCTTTTTTTTCTGACAAAAAATGACCATGTATAGTAAGGCTTTTTTTTTTCTAAAAAAAAACCGACCATGTATAGTAAGGATTTTTTTTTTCCTATCAAAAAATGACAATGTATACTAAGGCTGAAAAAACACACACACACAAATATTTAGGCTTTTATTGTGTTAAGAAAATGACCATGTATAGTAAGGATCGAAAAAAAAATGACCATGTATAGTAAGGCTTTTTTTTCTGACAAAAAATGACCATGTATAGTAAGGCTTTTTTTTTCTAAAAAAAAAAAAAGACCATGTATAGTAAGGCTTTTTTTTTTTCCTATCAAAAACTGACAATGTATACTAAGGCTGAAAAAACACACACACACAAATATTTAGGCTTTTATTGTGTTAAGAAAATGACCATGTATAGTAAGGATCGAAAAAAAAATGACCATGTATAGTAAGGCTTTTTTTTCTGACAAAAAATGACCATGTATAGTAAGGCTTTTTTTTTCTTACAAAAAAACGACCATGTATAGTAAGGCATTTTTTTTCCAACAAAGAATGACCATGTATAGTAAGGCTTTTTTTTCTGACAAAAAATGACCATGTATAGTAAGGCTTTTTTTTTTTCTAACAAAAAATGACCATGTATAGTAAGACTTTTTTTTCTTACAAAAAAACGACCATGTATAGTAAGGCATTTTTTTTTCTCCAACATAAAAATCACCATGTATAGTAAGGCTTTTTTTTTCTTACAAAAAAATGACCATGTGTAGTAAGGCTTTTTTTTCTGACAAAAAATGACCATGTATAGTAAGGCTTTTTTTTTCTTACAAAAAAACGACCATGTATAGTAAGGCTTTTTTTTTTCCAACAAAAAATGACCATGTATAGTAAGGCTTTTTTTTTTTCTAAAAAAAAAACGACCATGTATAGTAAGGCTTTTTTTTTTTCAACAAAAAAACGACCATGTATAGTAAGGCTTTTTTTTTCTAACAAAAAAACGACTATGTATAGTAAGGCTTTTTTTTTCTAACAAAAAAAATACCATGTATAGTAAGGCTTTTTTTTTCTAACAAAAAAACGACTATGTATAGTAAGGCTTTTTTTTTCTAACAAAAAATGACCATGTATAGTAAGGCTTTTTTTTCTTACAAAAAAATGACCATGTATAGTAAGGCTTTTTTTTCTAACAAAAAATGACCATGTATAGTAAGGCTTTTTTTTCTAACAAAAAAATGACCATGTATAGTAAGGCTTTTTTTTCTAACAAAAAATGACCATGTATAGTAAGGCTTTTTTTTTTTCCTATCAAAAACTGACAATGTATACTAAGGCTTAAAAAACACACACACACAAATATTTAGGCTTTTATTGTGTTAAGAAAATGACCATGTATAGTAAGGATCGAAAAAAAAATGACCATGTATAGTAAGGCTTTTTTTTCTGACAAAAAATGACCATGTATAGTAAGGCTTTCTTTTCTTACAAAAAAACGACCATGTATAGTAAGGCATTTTTTTTTCCAACAAAAAATGACCATGTATAGTAAGGCTTTTTTTTCTGACAAAAAATGACCATGTATAGTAAGGCTTTTTTTTTTTCTAACAAAAAATGACCATGTATAGTAAGACTTTTTTTTCTTACAAAAAACCGACCATGTATAGTAAGGCATTTTTTTTTCTCCAACATAAAAATCACCATGTATAGTAAGGCTTTTTTTTCTTACAAAAAAATGACCATGTGTAGTAAGGCTTTTTTTTCTAAAAAAAAAAAAAGACCATGTATAGTAAGGCTTTTTTTTTTCCTATCAAAAACTGACAATGTATACTAAGGCTGAAAAAACACACACACACACAAATATTTAGGCTTTTATTGTGTTAAGAAAATGACCATGTATAGTAAGGATCGAAAAAAAAATGACCATGTATAGTAAGGCTTTTTTTTCTGACAAAAAATGACCATGTATAGTAAGGCTTTCTTTTCTTACAAAAAAACGACCATGTATAGTAAGGCATTTTTTTTCCAACAAAAAATGACCATGTATAGTAAGGCTTTTTTTTCTGACAAAAAATGACCATGTATAGTAAGGCTTTTTTTTTTCTAACAAAAAATGACCATGTATAGTAAGACTTTTTTTTCTTACAAAAAAACGACCATGTATAGTAAGGCATTTTTTTTTCTCCAACATAAAAATCACCATGTATAGTAAGGCTTTTTTTTCTTACAAAAAATGACCATGTGTAGTAAGGCTTTTTTTTCTGACAAAAAATGACCATGTATAGTAAGGCTTTTTTTTCTTACAAAAAAACGACCATGTATAGTAAGGCTTTTTTTTTTTTCCAACAAAAAATGACCATGTATAGTAATGCTTTTTTTTTTTCTAAAAAAAAAACGACCATGTATAGTAAGGCTTTTTTTTTTTTCCAACAAAAAAACGACCATGTATAGTAAGGCTTTTTTTTCTAACAAAAAAACGACTATGTATAGTAAGGCTTTTTTTTTTTTCCAACAAAAAAACGACCATGTATAGTAAGGCTTTTTTTTTCTAACAAAAAAACGACTATGTATAGTAAGGCTTTTTTTTTCTAACAAAAAAAATACCATGTATAGTAAGCCTTTTTTTTTTCTAACAAAAAATGACCATGTATAGTAAGGCTTTTTTTTTCCTAACAAAAAAATGACCATGTATAGTAAGGCTTATTTTTTTCCTATCAAAAAATGACAATGCATACTAAGGCTGAAAAAACACACGCACAAATAGTTAGGCTTTTATTGTGTTAAGAAAATGACCATGTATAGTAAGGATAAAAAAAAAAATGACCATGTATAGTAAGGCTTTTTTTTCTGACAAAAAATGACCATGTATAGTAAGGCTTTTTTTTTTCTAAAAAAAAAACCGACCATGTATAGTAAGGATTTTTTTTTTCCTATCAAAAAATGACAATGTATACTAAGGCTGAAAAAACACACACACACAAATATTTAGGCTTTTATTGTGTTAAGAAAATGACCATGTATAGTAAGGATCGAAAAAAAAATGACCATGTATAGTAAGGCTTTTTTTTCTGACAAAAAATGACCATGTATAGTAAGGCTTTTTTTTTCTAAAAAAAAAAAAAGACCATGTATAGTAAGGCTTTTTTTTTTCCTATCAAAAACTGACAATGTATACTAAGGCTGAAAAAACACACACACACAAATATTTAGGCTTTTATTGTGTTAAGAAAATGACCATGTATAGTAAGGATCGAAAAAAAAATGACCATGTATAGTAAGGCTTTTTTTTCTGACAAAAAATGACCATGTATAGTAAGGCTTTCTTTTCTTACAAAAAAACGACCATGTATAGTAAGGCATTTTTTTTCCAACAAAGAATGACCATGTATAGTAAGGCTTTTTTTTCTGACAAAAAATGACCATGTATAGTAAGGCTTTTTTTTTTTCTAACAAAAAATGACCATGTATAGTAAGACT
Source organism: Festucalex cinctus (assembly GCF_051991245.1). Taxonomy (NCBI): domain Eukaryota; kingdom Metazoa; phylum Chordata; class Actinopteri; order Syngnathiformes; family Syngnathidae; genus Festucalex; species Festucalex cinctus. The sequence continues at coordinate 14,578,810 of NC_135427.1, read as the reverse complement.
TTTTTTTCTTACAAAAAAACGACCATGTATAGTAAGGCATTTTTTTTTCTCCAACATAAAAATCACCATGTATAGTAAGGCTTTTTTTTTCTTACAAAAAAATGACCATGTGTAGTAAGGCTTTTTTTTCTGACAAAAAATGACCATGTATAGTAAGGCTTTTTTTTTCTTACAAAAAAACGACCATGTATAGTAAGGCTTTTTTTTTTCCAACAAAAAATGACCATGTATAGTAAGGCTTTTTTTTTTTCTAAAAAAAAAACGACCATGTATAGTAAGGCTTTTTTTTTTTCAACAAAAAAACGACCATGTATAGTAAGGCTTTTTTTTTCTAACAAAAAAACGACTATGTATAGTAAGGCTTTTTTTTTCTAACAAAAAAAATACCATGTATAGTAAGGCTTTTTTTTTCTAACAAAAAAACGACTATGTATAGTAAGGCTTTTTTTTTCTAACAAAAAATGACCATGTATAGTAAGGCTTTTTTTTCTTACAAAAAAATGACCATGTATAGTAAGGCTTTTTTTTCTAACAAAAAATGACCATGTATAGTAAGGCTTTTTTTTCTAACAAAAAAATGACCATGTATAGTAAGGCTTTTTTTTCTAACAAAAAATGACCATGTATAGTAAGGCTTTTTTTTTTCCTATCAAAAAATGACAATGTATACTAAGGCTGAAAACACACACACACACACACACACACACACACACATTTAGGCTTTTATTGCGTTAAGAAAATGACCATGTATAGTAAGGATCGAAAAAAAATGACCATGTATATAGTAAGGCTTTTTTTTCTGACAAAAAATGACCATGTATAGTAAGGCTTTTTTTTTCTAAAAAAAAAAAATGACCATGTATAGTAAGGCTTTTTTTTTTTCCTATCAAAAACTGACAATGTATACTAAGGCTTAAAAAACACACACACACAAATATTTAGGCTTTTATTGTGTTAAGAAAATGACCATGTATAGTAAGGATCGAAAAAAAAATGACCATGTATAGTAAGGCTTTTTTTTCTGACAAAAAATGACCATGTATAGTAAGGCTTTCTTTTCTTACAAAAAAACGACCATGTATAGTAAGGCATTTTTTTTTCCAACAAAAAATGACCATGTATAGTAAGGCTTTTTTTTCTGACAAAAAATGACCATGTATAGTAAGGCTTTTTTTTTTTCTAACAAAAAATGACCATGTATAGTAAGACTTTTTTTTCTTACAAAAAAACGACCATGTATAGTAAGGCATTTTTTTTTCTCCAACATAAAAATCACCATGTATAGCAAGGCTTTTTTTTCTTACAAAAAAATGACCATGTGTAGTAAGGCTTTTTTTTCTGACAAAAAATGACCATGTATAGTAAGGCTTTTTTTTCTTACAAAAAAACGACCATGTATAGTAAGGCTTTTTTTTTTCCAACAAAAAATGACCATGTATAGTAATGCTTTTTTTTTTTCTAAAAAAAAAACGACCATGTATAGTAAGGCTTTTTTTTTTTTTCCAACAAAAAAACGACCATGTATAGTAAGGCTTTTTTTTTCTAACAAAAAAACGACTATGTATAGTAAGGCTTTTTTTTTTTCCAACAAAAAAACGACCATGTATAGTAAGGCTTTTTTTTTCTAACAAAAAAACGACTATGTATAGTAAGGCTTTTTTTTCTAACAAAAAAAATACCATGTATAGTAAGGCTTTTTTTTCTAACAAAAAAACGACCATTTATAGTAAGGCTTTTTTTTTTTTTTTTTAAAAAGACCATGTATAGTAAGGCTTTTTTTTTTCCTATCAAAAACTGAAAATGTATACTAAGGCTTAAAAAACACACACACACAAATATTTAGGCTTTTATTGTGTTAAGAAAATGACCATGTATAGTAAGGATCGGAAAAAAAATGACCATGTATAGTAAGGCTTTTTTTTCTGACAAAAAATGACCATGTATAGTAAGGCTTTTTTTTCTTACAAAAAAATGACCATGTATAGTAAGGCTTTTTTTTCTGACAAAAAATGACCATGTATAGTAAGGCTTTTTTTTCTGACAAAAAATGACCATGTATAGTAAGGCTTTTTTTTTTCTAACAAAAAATGACCATGTATAGTAAGACTTTTTTTTCTTACAAAAAACGACCATGTATAGTAAGGCTTTTTTTTTTCTAACAAAAAATGACCATGTATAGTAAGGCTTTTTTTTCTTACAAAAAAATGACCATGTATATTAAGGCATTTTTTTCTTACAAAAAAATGACCATGTATAGTAAGGTTTTTTTTTTCCTAACAAAAATATGACCATGTATATAGTAAGGCTTTTTTTTTCTAACAAAAAATGACCATGTATATAGTAAGGCTTTTTTTTCTAACAAAAAATGACCATGTATACTAAGGCTGATAAAACACACACACACAAATATTTAGGCTTTTATTGTGTTAAGAAAATGACCATGTATAGCAAGGATCGAAAAAAAAATGACCATGTATAGTAAGGCTTTTTTTTCTGACAAAAAATGACCATGTATAGTAAGGCTTTTTTTTCTTACAAAAAACGACCATGTATAGTAAGGCATTTTTTTTTCCAACAAAAAATGACCATGTATAGTAAGGCTTTTTTTTTTCTAAAAAAAAAACGACCATGTATAGTAAGGCTTTTTTTTTTCCAACAAAAAAACGACCATGTATAGTAAGGCTTTTTTTTTCTAACAAAAAAACGACTATGTATAGTAAGGCGTTTTTTTTCTAACAAAAAAAATACCATGTATAGTAAGGCTTTTTTTTCCTAACAAAAAAACGACCATTTATAGTAAGGCTTTTTTTTTCCTATCAAAAAATGACAATGTATACTAAGGCTGAAAACACACACACACACACACACACACACACACACATTTAGGCTTTTATTGTGTTAAGAAAATGACCATGTATAGTAAGGATCGAAAAAAAATGACCATGTATATAGTAAGGCTTTTTTTTCTGACAAAAAATGACCATGTATAGTAAGGCTTTTTTTTTCTAAAAAAAAAAATGACCATGTATAGTAAGGCTTTTTTTTTTCCTATCAAAAACTGAAAATGTATACTAAGGCTTAAAAAACACACACACACAAATATTTAGGCTTTTATTGTGTTAAGAAAATGACCATGTATAGTAAGGATCGGAAAAAAAATGACCATGTATAGTAAGGCTTTTTTTTCTGACAAAAAATGACCATGTATAGTAAGGCTTTTTTTTCTTACAAAAAAATGACCATGTATAGTAAGGCTTTTTTTTCTGACAAAAAATGACCATGTATAGTAAGGCTTTTTTTTCTGACAAAAAATGACCATGTATAGTAAGGCTTTTTTTTTTCTAACAAAAAATGACCATGTATAGTAAGACTTTTTTTTCTTACAAAAAACGACCATGTATAGTAAGGCTTTTTTTTTTTCTAACAAAAAATGACCATGTATAGTAAGGCTTTTTTTTCTTACAAAAAAATGACCATGTATATTAAGGCATTTTTTTCTTACAAAAAAATGACCATGTATAGTAAGGTTTTTTTTTTCCTAACAAAAATATGACCATGTATATAGTAAGGCTTTTTTTTTCTAAGAAAAAATGACCATGTATATAGTAAGGCTTTTTTTTCTAACAAAAAATGACCATGTATACTAAGGCTGATAAAACACACACACACAAATATTTAGGCTTTTATTGTGTTAAGAAAATGACCATGTATAGTAAGGATCGAAAAAAAAATGACCATGTATAGTAAGGCTTTTTTTTTTTCTAAAAAAAAAACGACCATGTATAGTAAGGCTTTTTTTTTTTCAACAAAAAAACGACCATGTATAGTAAGGCTTTTTTTTCTAACAAAAAAACGACTATGTATAGTAAGGCTTTTTTTTTCTAACAAAAAAAATACCATGTATAGTAAGGCTTTTTTTTTCTAACAAAAAAACGACTATGTATAGTAAGGCTTTTTTTTTTCTAACAAAAAATGACCATGTATAGTAAGGCTTTTTTTTCTTACAAAAAAATGACCATGTATAGTAAGGCTTTTTTTTCTAACAAAAAATGACCATGTATAGTAAGGCTTTTTTTTCTAACAAAAAAATGACCATGTATAGTAAGGCTTTTTTTTCTAACAAAAAATGACCATGTATAGTAAGGCTTTTTTTTTTCCTATCAAAAAATGACAATGTATACTAAGGCTGAAAACACACACACACACACACACACACACATTTAGGCTTTTATTGCGTTAAGAAAATGACCATGTATAGTAAGGATCGGAAAAAAATGACCATGTATATAGTAAGGCTTTTTTTTCTGACAAAAAATGACCATGTATAGTAAGGCTTTTTTTTTCTAAAAAAAAAAAATGACCATGTATAGTAAGGCTTTTTTTTTTTCCTATCAAAAACTGACAATGTATACTAAGGCTTAAAAAACACACACACACAAATATTTAGGCTTTTATTGTGTTAAGAAAATGACCATGTATAGTAAGGATCGAAAAAAAAATGACCATGTATAGTAAGGCTTTTTTTTCTGACAAAAAATGACCATGTATAGTAAGGCTTTTTTTTTTTCTAACAAAAAATGACCATGTATAGTAAGACTTTTTTTTCTTACAAAAAAACGACCATGTATCGTAAGGCATTTTTTTTTCTCCAACATAAAAATCACCATGTATAGTAAGGCTTTTTTTTCTTACAAAAAAATGACCATGTGTAGTAAGGCTTTTTTTTTCTAAAAAAAAAAAAAGACCATGTATAGTAAGGCTTTTTTTTTTCCTATCAAAAACTGACAATGTATACTAAGGCTGAAAAAACACACACACACACAAATATTTAGGCTTTTATTGTGTTAAGAAAATGACCATGTATAGTAAGGATCGAAAAAAAAATGACCATGTATAGTAAGGCTTTTTTTTCTGACAAAAAATGACCATGTATAGTAAGGCTTTCTTTTCTTACAAAAAAACGACCATGTATAGTAAGGCATTTTTTTTCCAACAAAAAATGACCATGTATAGTAAGGCTTTTTTTTCTGACAAAAAATGACCATGTATAGTAAGGCTTTTTTTTTTTCTAACAAAAAATGACCATGTATAGTAAGACTTTTTTTTCTTACAAAAAAAACGACCATGTATAGTAAGGCATTTTTTTTTCTCCAACATAAAAATCACCATGTATAGTAAGGCTTTTTTTTCTTACAAAAAAATGACCATGTGTAGTAAGGCTTTTTTTTCTGACAAAAAATGACCATGTATAGTAAGGCTTTTTTTTCTTACAAAAAAACGACCATGTATAGTAAGGCTTTTTTTTTTCCAACAAAAAATGACCATGTATAGTAATGCTTTTTTTTTTTTGTAAAAAAAAAACGACCATGTATAGTAAGGCTTTTTTTTTTTTCCAACAAAAAAACGACCATGTATAGTAAGGCTTTTTTTTTTCAACAAAAAAACGACCATGTATAGTAAGGCTTTTTTTTTTTCCAACAAAAAAACGACCATGTATAGTAAGGCTTTTTTTTTTTTCCAACAAAAAAACGACCATGTATAGTAAGGCTTTTTTTTTCTAACAAAAAAACGACTATGTATAGTAAGGCTTTTTTTTTTTCCAACAAAAAAACGACCATGTATAGTAAGGCTTTTTTTTTCTAACAAAAAAACGACTATGTATAGTAAGGCTTTTTTTTTCTAACAAAAAAAATACCATGTATAGTAAGGCTTTTTTTTCTAACAAAAAAACGACCATTTATAGTAAGGCTTTTTTTTTTTTTTTTTTTAAAAGACCATGTATAGTAAGGCTTTTTTTTTTTCCTATCAAAAAATGACAATGCATACTAAGGCTGAAAAAACACACACACAAATAGTTAGGCTTTTATTGTGTTAAGAAAATGACCATGTATAGTAAGGATCGGAAAAAAAAATGACCATGTATAGTAAGGCTTTTTTTCTAACAAAAAAAAGACCATGTATAGTAAGGCTTTTTTTTCTGACAAAAAATGACCATGTATAGTAAGGCTTTTTTTTTTTCCTATCAAAAAATGACCATGTATAGTAAGACTTTTTTTTCTTACAAAAAAACGACCATGTATAGTAAGGCTTTTTTTTTTTCCAACAAAAAATGACCATGTATAGTAAGGCCTTTTTTTTTCTAAAAAAAAAACGACCATGTATAGTAAAGCTTTTTTTTTTCCAACAAAAAAACGACCATGTATAGTAAGGCTTTTTTTTTCTAACAAAAAAACGACTATGTATAGTAAGGCTTTTTTTTCTTACAAAAAAATGACCATGTGTAGTAAGGCTTTTTTTTCTGACAAAAAATGACCATGTATAGTAAGGCTTTTTTTTCTTACAAAAAAACGACCATGTATAGTAAGGCTTTTTTTTTCCCAACAAAAAATGACCATGTATAGTAATGCTTTTTTTTTTTTCTAAAAAAAAAACGACCATGTATAGTAAGGCTTTTTTTTTTTTCCAACAAAAAAACGACCATGTATAGTAAGGCTTTTTTTTTCTAACAAAAAAACGACTATGTATAGTAAGGCTTTTTTTTTTCCAACAAAAAAACGACCATGTATAGTAAGGCTTTTTTTTTCTAACAAAAAAACGACTATGTATAGTAAGGCTTTTTTTTTCTAACAAAAAAAATACCATGTATAGTAAGGCTTTTTTTTCTAACAAAAAAACGACCATTTATAGTAAGGCTTTTTTTTTTTTTTTTTTTTAAAAAGACCATGTATAGTAAGGCTTTTTTTTTTCCTATCAAAAACTGAAAATGTATACTAAGGCTTAAAAAACACACACACACAAATATTTAGGCTTTTATTGTGTTAAGAAAATGACCATGTATAGTAAGGATCGGAAAAAAAACGACCATGTATAGTAAGGCTTTTTTTTTTCCAACAAAAAAACGACCATGTATAGTAAGGCTTTTTTTTCTAACAAAAAAATGACCATGTATAGTAAGGCTTTTTTTTCTTACAAAAAAATGACCATGTGTAGTAAGGCTTTTTTTTCTGACAAAAAATGACCATGTATAGTAAGGCTTTTTTTTCTTACAAAAAAACGACCATGTATAGTAAGGCTTTTTTTTTCCAACAAAAAATGACCATGTATAGTAATGCTTTTTTTTTTTCTAAAAAAAAAACGACCATGTATAGTAAGGCTTTTTTTTTTTTCCAACAAAAAAACGACCATGTATAGTAAGGCTTTTTTTTTCTAACAAAAAAACGACTATGTATAGTAAGGCTTTTTTTTTTTCCAACAAAAAAACGACCATGTATAGTAAGGCTTTTTTTTTCTAACAAAAAAACGACTATGTATAGTAAGGCTTTTTTTTTCTAACAAAAAAAATACCATGTATAATAAGGCTTTTTTTTCTAACAAAAAAACGACCATTTATAGTAAGGCTTTTTTTTTTTTTTTTTTTTAAAAGACCATGTATAGTAAGGCTTTTTTTTTTCCTATCAAAAACTGAAAATGTATACTAAGGCTTAAAAAACACACACACACAAATATTTAGGCTTTTATTGTGTTAAGAAAATGACCATGTATAGTAAGGATCGGAAAAAAAACGACCATGTATAGTAAGGCTTTTTTTTTTCCAACAAAAAAACGACCATGTATAGTAAGGCTTTTTTTTCTAACAAAAAAATGACCATGTATAGTAAGGCTTTTTTTTCTTACAAAAAAATGACCATGTGTAGTAAGGCTTTTTTTTCTGACAAAAAATGACCATGTATAGTAAGGCTTTTTTTTCTTACAAAAAAACGACCATGTATAGTAAGGCTTTTTTTTTTCCAACAAAAAATGACCATGTATAGTAATGCTTTTTTTTTTTCTAAAAAAAAAACGACCATGTATAGTAAGGCTTTTTTTTTTTTCCAACAAAAAAACGACTATGTATAGTAAGGCTTTTTTTTTTTCCAACAAAAAAACGACCATGTGTAGTAAGGCTTTTTTTTTCTAACAAAAAAAATACCATGTATAGTAAGGCTTTTTTTTCTAACAAAAAAACGACCATTTATAGTAAGGCTTTTTTTTTTTTTTTTTTAAAAAGACCATGTATAGTAAGGCTTTTTTTTTTCCTATCAAAAACTGAAAATGTATACTAAGGCTTAAAAAACACACACACACAAATATTTAGGCTTTTATTGTGTTAAGAAAATGACCATGTATAGTAAGGATCGGAAAAAAAATGACCATGTATAGTAAGGCTTTTTTTTCTGACAAAAAATGACCATGTATAGTAAGGCTTTTTTTTCTTACAAATAAATGACCATGTATAGTAAGGCTTTTTTTTCTGACAAAAAATGACCATGTATAGTAAGGCTTTTTTTTCTGACAAAAAATGACCATGTATAGTAAGGCTTTTTTTTTTCTAACAAAAAATGACCATGTATAGTAAGACTTTTTTTTCTTACAAAAAACGACCATGTATAGTAAGGCTTTTTTTTTTCTAACAAAAAATGACCATGTATAGTAAGGCATTTTTTTCTTACAAAAAAATGACCATGTATAGTAAGGTTTTTTTTTTCCTAACAAAAATATGACCATGTATATAGTAAGGCTTTTTTTTTCTAACAAAAAATGACCATGTATATAGTAAGGCTTTTTTTTCTAACAAAAAATGACCATGTATACTAAGGCTGATAAAACACACACACACAAATATTTAGGCTTTTATTGTGTTAAGAAAATGACCATGTATAGTAAGGATCGAAAAAAAAATGACCATGTATAGTAAGGCTTTTTTTTCTGACAAAAAATGACCATGTATAGTAAGGCTTTTTTTTCTTACAAAAAACGACCATGTATAGTAAGGCATTTTTTTTTCCAACAAAAAATGACCATGTATAGTAATGCTTTTTTTTTTTTCTAAAAAAAAAACGACCATGTATAGTAAGGCTTTTTTTTTTTTCCAACAAAAAAACGACCATGTATAGTAAGGCTTTTTTTTTCTAACAAAAAAACGACTATGTATAGTAAGGCTTTTTTTTTTTCCAACAAAAAAACGACCATGTATAGTAAGGCTTTTTTTTTCTAACAAAAAAACGACTATGTATAGTAAGGCTTTTTTTTTCTAACAAAAAAAATACCATGTATAGTAAGGCTTTTTTTTCTAACAAAAAAACGACCATTTATAGTAAGGCTTTTTTTTTTTTTTTTTTTTAAAAAGACCATGTATAGTAAGGCTTTTTTTTTTCCTATCAAAAACTGAAAATGTATACTAAGGCTTAAAAAACACACACACACAAATATTTAGGCTTTTATTGTGTTAAGAAAATGACCATGTATAGTAAGGATCGGAAAAAAAACGACCATGTATAGTAAGGCTTTTTTTTCTAACAAAAAAATGACCATGTATAGTAAGGCTTTTTTTTCTTACAAAAAAATGACCATGTGTAGTAAGGCTTTTTTTTCTGAAAAAAAATGACCATGTATAGTAAGGCTTTTTTTTCTTACAAAAAAACGACCATGTATAGTAAGGCTTTTTTTTTTCCAACAAAAAATGACCATGTATAGTAATGCTTTTTTTTTTTCTAAAAAAAAAACGACCATGTATAGTAAGGCTTTTTTTTTTTTCCAACAAAAAAACGACCATGTATAGTAAGGCTTTTTTTTTCTAACAAAAAAACGACTATGTATAGTAAGGCTTTTTTTTTTCCAACAAAAAAACGACCATGTATAGTAAGGCTTTTTTTTTCTAACAAAAAAAATACCATGTATAGTAAGGCTTTTTTTTCTAACAAAAAAACGACCATTTATAGTAAGGCTTTTTTTTTTTTTTTTTTTTAAAAGACCATGTATAGTAAGGCTTTTTTTTTTCCTATCAAAAACTGAAAATGTATACTAAGGCTTAAAAAACACACACACACAAATATTTAGGCTTTTATTGTGTTAAGAAAATGACCATGTATAGTAAGTATCGGAAAAAAAATGACCATGTATAGTAAGGCTTTTTTTTCTGACAAAAAATGACCATGTATAGTAAGGCTTTTTTTTCTTACAAAAAAATGACCATGTATAGTAAGGCTTTTTTTTCTGACAAAAAATGACCATGTATAGTAAGGCTTTTTTTTCTGACAAAAAATGACCATGTATAGTAAGGCTTTTTTTTTCTAACAAAAAATGACCATGTATAGTAAGACTTTTTTTTCTTACAAAAAACGACCATGTATAGTAAGGCTTTTTTTTTTTCTAACAAAAAATGACCATGTATAGTAAGGCTTTTTTTTCTTACAAAAAAATGACCATGTATATTAAGGCATTTTTTTCTTACAAAAAAATGACCATGTATAGTAAGGTTTTTTTTTTCCTAACAAAAATATGACCATGTATATAGTAAGGCTTTTTTTTTCTAACAAAAAATGACCATGTATATAGTAAGGCTTTTTTTTCTAACAAAAAATGACCATGTATACTAAGGCTGATAAAACACACACACACAAATATTTAGGCTTTTATTGTGTTAAGAAAATGACCATGTATAGTAAGGATCGAAAAAAAAATGACCATGTATAGTAAGGCTTTTTTTTCTGACAAAAAATGACCATGTATAGTAAGGCTTTTTTTTCTTACAAAAAACGACCATGTATAGTAAGGCATTTTTTTTTCCAACAAAAAATGACCATGTATAGTAAGGCTTTTTTTTTTTCCTATCAAAAAATGACAATGTATACTAAGGCTGATAAAACACACACACACAAATATTTAGGCTTTTATTGTGTTAAGAAAATGACCATGTATAGTAAGGATCGAAAAAAAAATGACCATGTATAGTAAGGCTTTTTTTTCTGACAAAAAATGACCATGTATAGTAAGGCTTTTTTTTCTTACCAAAAACGACCATGTATAGTAAGGCATTTTTTTTTCCAACAAAAAATGACCATGTATAGTAAGGCTTTTTTTTTTCCTATCAAAAAATGACAATGCATACTAAGGCTGAAAAAACACACACACAAATAGTTAGGCTTTTATTGTGTTAAGAAAATGACCATGTATAGTAAGGATCGGAAAAAAAAATGACCATGTATAGTAAGGCTTTTTTTCTAACAAAAAAAAGACCATGTATAGTAAGGCTTTTTTTTCTGACAAAAAATGACCATGTATAGTAAGGCTTTTTTTTTTTCCTATCAAAAAATGACCATGTATAGTAAGACTTTTTTTTCTTACAAAAAAACGACCATGTATAGTAAGGCTTTTTTTTTTTCCAACAAAAAATGACCATGTATAGTAAGGCCTTTTTTTTTCTAAAAAAAAAACGACCATGTATAGTAAGGCTTTTTTTTTTCCAACAAAAAAACGACCATGTATAGTAAGGCTTTTTTTTTCTAACAAAAAAACGACTATGTATAGTAAGGCTTTTTTTTTCTAACAAAAAAAATACCATGTATAGTAAGGCTTTTTTTTCCTAACAAAAAAACGACCATTTATAGTAAGGCTTTTTTTTTTCCTATCAAAAAATGACAATGTATACTAAGGCTGAAAACACACACACACACACACACACACACACACACACATTTAGGCTTTTATTGTGTTAAGAAAATGACCATGTATAGTAAGGATCGAAAAAAAATGACCATGTATATAGTAAGGCTTTTTTTTCTGACAAAAAATGACCATGTATAGTAAGGCTTTTTTTTTCTAAAAAAAAAAATGACCATGTATAGTAAGGCTTTTTTTTTTTCCTATCAAAAACTGACAATGTATACTAAGGCTTAAAAAAACACACACACACAAATATTTAGGCTTTTATTGTGTTAAGAAAATGACCATGTATAGTAAGGATCGAAAAAAAATGACCATGTATAGTAAGGCTTTTTTTTCTGACAAAAAATGACCATGTATAGTAAGGCTTTTTTTTCTTACAAAAAAACGACCATGTATAGTAAGGCATTTTTTTTTCCAACAAAAAATGACCATGTATAGTAAGGCTTTTTTTTCTGACAAAAAATGACCATGTATAGTAAGGCTTTTTTTTTTCTAACAAAAAATGACCATGTATAGTAAGACTTTTTTTTCTTACAAAAAAACGACCATGTATAGTAAGGCTTTTTTTTTTCTAACAAAAAATGACCATGTATAGTAAGGCTTTTTTTTCTTACAAAAAAATGACCATGTATAGTAAGGCTTTTTTTTCTCCTATCAAAAACTGACAATGTATACTAACGCTGAAAAAACACACACACAAATAGTTAGGCTTTTATTGTGTTAAGAAAATGACCATGTATAGTAAGGATCGAAAAAAAATGACCATGTATAGTAAGGTATTTTTTTTTCCAACAAAAAATGACCATGTATAGTAAGGCTTTTTTTTTTTTTTTACAAAAAATGACCACGTATAGTAAGGCTTTTTTTTTTCTAACAAAAAATGACCATGTATAGTAAGGCTTTTTTTTCTTACAAAAAAATGACCATGTATAGTAAGGCTTTTTTTTTTCTCCAACAAAAAAATGACCATGTATAGTAAGGCTTTTTTTTTCTGATAAAAAATGACCATGTATAGTAAGGCTTTTTTTTCTTACAAAAAAATTACCATGTATAGTAAGGCTTTTTTTTTTCTAACAAAAAATGACCATGTATAGTAAGGCTTTTTTTTCTTACAAAAAAATGACCATGTATAGTAAGGCTTTTTTTTTTCTAACAAAAAAATGACCATGTATATAGTAAGGCTTTTTTTTTTAACAAAAAATGACCATGTATAGTAAGGCTTTTTTTTTCCTAACAAAAAAATGACCTTGTATAGTAAGGCTTTTTTTCTAACAAAAAATGACCATGTATAGTAGGGCTTTTTTTTTTTCCTATCAAAAAATGACAATGCATACTAAGGCTGAAAAAACACACACACAAATAGTTAGGCTTTTATTGTGTTAAGAAAATGACCATGTATAGTAAGGATCGAAAAAAAAAAGACCATGTATAGTAAGGCTTTTTTTTCTGACAAAAAATGACCATGTATAGTAAGGCTTTTTTTTTTCTAACAAAAAAAAAAAAGACCATGTATAGTAACGCTTTTTTTTTTTTCCTATCAAAAAATGACAATGTATACTAAGGCTGAAAAAACACACACAAATATTTAGGCTTTTATTGTGTTAAGAAAATGACCATGTTAAGTAAGGATCGGAAAAAAAAAATGACCATGTATATTAAGGCTTTTTTTTTTTTTACAAAAAACGACATTTTTTTTTCCAACAAAAAATGACCATGTATAGTAAGGCTTTTTTTTCTGACAAAAAATGACCATGTATAGTAAGGCTTTTTTTTTTCTAACAAAAAATGACCATGTATAGTAAGGCTTTTTTTTCTTACAAAAAAATGACCATGTATAGTAAGGCTTTTTTTTTCCTAACAAAAAATGACCATGTATAGTAAGGCTTTTTTTTCTTACAAAAAAATGACCATGTATAGTAAGGCTTTTTTTTTTCTCCAACAAAAAATGACCATGTATAGTAAGGCTTTTTTTTTTCTGATAAAAAATGACCATGTATAGTAAGGCTTTTTTTTCTGACAAAAAATGACCATGTATAGTAAGGCTTTTTTTTCTTACAAAAAAACGACCATGTATAGTAAGGCATTTTTTTTTCCAACAAAAAATGACCATGTATAGTAAGGCTTTTTTTTCTGACAAAAAATGACCATGTATAGTAAGGCGCTTTTTTTTTCTAACAAAAAATGACCATGTATAGTAAGGCTTTTTTTTTCTTACAAAAAAACGACCATGTATAGTAAGGCATTTTTTTTTCCAACAAAAAATGACCATGTATAGTAAGGCTTTTTTTTCTAACAAAAAATGACCATGTATAGTAAGGCTTTTTTTTCTGACAAAAAATGACCATGTAAGGCTTTTTTTTCTTACAAAAAAACGACCATGTATAGTAAGGCATTTTTTTTTCCAACAAAAAATGACCATGTATAGTAAGGCTTTTTTTTCTAACAAAAAAATGACCATGTATAGTAAGGCTTTTTTTTCTAACAAAAAATGACCATGTATAGTAAGGCTTTTTTTTTTCCTATCAAAAAATGACAATGTATACTAAGGCTGAAAAAACACACACACACAAATATTTAGGCTTTTATTTGTTTTTAGAAAATGACCATGTATAGTAAGGATCGAAAAAAAAATGACCATGTATAGTAAGGCTTTTTTTTTCTGACAAAAAATGACCATGTATAGTAAGGCTTTTTTTTCTTACAAAAAAACGACCATGTATAGTAAGGCATTTTTTTTTCCAACAAAAAATGACCATGTATAGTAAGGCTTTTTTTTCTGACAAAAAATGACCACGTATAGTAAGGCATTTTTTTTTCTCCAACAAAAAATGACCATGTATAGTAAGACTTTTTTTTTTCTAACAAGAAAATGACCATGTATAGTAAGGCTTTTTTTTTCAAAAAAAAAATGACCATGTATAGTAAGGCTTTTTTTTTTTCCTATCAAAAAATGACAATGTATACTAAGGCTGAAAAAACACACACACACAAATATTTAGGCTTTTATTGTGTTAAGAAAATGACCATGTATAGTAAGGATTGAAAAAAAATGACCATGTATAGTAAGGCTTTTTTTTCTGACAAAAAATGACCATGTATAGTAAGACTTTTTTTTTCTAAAAAAAAAAAAATGACCATGTATAGTAAGGCTTTTTTTTTTCCTATCAAAAAATGACAATGTATACTAAGGCTGAAAAAACACACACACACACACAAATATTTAGGCTTTTATTGTGTTAAGAAAATGACCATGTATAGTAAGGATCGGAAAAAAATGACCATGTATAGTAAGGCTTTTTTTTCTGACAAAAAATGACCATGTATAGTAAGGCTTTTTTTTCTTACAAAAAAACGACCATGTATAGTAAGGCATTTTTTTTTCCAACAAAAAATGACCATGTATAGTAAGGCTTTTTTTTTTCTGACAAAAAATGACCATGTATAGTAAGGCGCTTTTTTTTTCTAACAAAAAATGACCATGTATAGTAAGGCTTTTTTTTTCTTACAAAAAAACGACCATGTATAGTAAGGCATTTTTTTTTCCAACAAAAAATGACCATGTATAGTAAGGCTTTTTTTTTTTCTGACAAAAAATGACCATGTATAGTAAGGCTTTTTTTTTTCTAACAAAAAATGACCACGTATAGTAAGGCTTTTTTTTTTTCCTATCAAAAAATGACAATGTATACTAAGGCTGAAAAAACACACACACACAAATATTTAGGCTTTTATTGTGTAAAGAAAATGACCATGTATAGTAAGGATCGAAAAAAAATGACCATGTATAGTAAGGCTTTTTTTTCTTATAAAAAAACGACCATGTATAGTAAGGTATTTTTTTTCCAACAAAAAATGACCATGTATAGTAAGGCTTTTTTTTTTTTGACAAAAAATGACCATGTATAGTAAGGCTTTTTTTTCTTACAAAAAAACGACCATGTATAGTAAGGCATTTTTTTTTCTCCAACAAAAAATGACCATGTATAGTAAGGCTTTTTTTTTCTGATAAAAAATGACCATGTATAGTAAGGCTTTTTTTTCTTACAAAAAAATGACCATGTATAGTAAGGCTTTTTTTTTCCTAACAAAAAAATGACCATGTATAGTAAGGCTTTTTTTTTTCCTATCAAAAAATGACAATGCATACTAAGGCTGAAAAAACACACACACAAATAGTTAGGCTTTTATTTTGTTAAGAAAATGACCATGTATAGTAAGGCTTTTTTTTCTAACAAAAAAAAGACCATATATAGTAAGGCTTTTTTTTCTAACAAAAAAACGACCATGTATAGTAAGGCTTTTTTTTTTTGAACAAAAAAACGACCATGTATAGTAAGGCTTTTTTTTCTAACAAAAAAAACGTCCATGTATAGTAAGGCTTTTTTTTTTCGAACAAAAAAACGACCATGTATAGTAAGGCATTTTTTTTTCCAACAAAAAATTACCATGTATAGTAAGGCTTTTTTTTCTGACAAAAAATGACCACGTATAGTAAGGCATTTTTTTATTCTAACAAAAAATGACCATGTATAGTAAGGCTTTTTTTTCTTACAAAAAATTACCATTTATAGTAAGGCTTTTTTTTTTCCTAACAAAAAAATGACCATGTATAGTAAGGCTTTTTTTTCTCACAAAAAATGACCATGTATAGTAAGGCTTTTTTTTTTTCGTATCAAAAAATGACAATGCATACTAAGGCTGAAAAAACACACACACAAATAGTTAGGCTTTTATTGTGTTAAGAAAATGACCATGTATAGTAAGGATCGAAAAAAAAAATGACCATGTATAGTAAGGCTTTTTTTTTCTAACAAAAAATTACCATGTATAATAAGGCTTTTTTTTCTAACAAAAAATGACTATGTATAATAAGGCTTTTTTTTCTAAAAAAAAAAAAACGACCATGTACAGTAAGGCTTTTTTTTTTCTAACAAAAAAACCGACCATGTATAGTAAGGCTTTTTTTTCTAACCAAAAAAAAGACCATGTATAGTAAGGCTTTTTTTTCTAACAAAAAAACGACCATGTATAGTAAGGCTTTTTTTTTTTTCCTATCAAAAAATGACAATGCATACTAAAGCTGAAAAAAAACACACACAAAAATAGTTAGGCTTTTATTGTGTTAAGAAAATGACCATGTATAGTAAGGATCGAAAAAAAAAAAATGACCATGTATAGTAAGGCTTTTTTTTCTGACAAAAAATGACCATGTATAGTAAGGCTTTTTTTTCTTACAAAAAAACGACCATGTATAGTAAGGCATTTTTTTTTCCACAAAAAAAAAGACCATGTATAGTAAGGCTTTTTTTTCTAACAAAAAATGACCATGTATAGTAAGGTTTTTTTTTTTTCTAACAAAAAAATGACCATGTATAGTAAGGCTTTTATTTCTAAAAAAAAAAATGACCATGTATAGAAAGGCTTTTTTTTTCCTTTCGAAAAATGACAATGTATACTAAGGCTGAAAAAACACACACACACAAATATTTAGGCTTTTATTTGTTTTTAGAAAATGACCATGTATAGTAAGGATCGAAAAAAAAATGACCATGTATAGTAAGGCTTTTTTTTCTTACAAAAATACGACCATGTATAGTAAGGCATTTTTTTTTCTAACAAAAAAATGACCATGTATAGTAAGGCTTTTTTTTTCTAAAAAAAAATGACCATGTATAGTAAGGCTTTTTTTTTTCCTATCAAAAAATGACAATGTATACTAAGGCTGAAAAAACACACACACACAAATATTTAGGCTTTTATTGTGTTAAGAAAATGACCATGTATAGTAAGGATCGAAAAAAAAATGACCATGTATAGTAAGGCTTTTTTTTCTGACAAAAAATGACCATGTATAGTAAGGCTTTTTTTTCTTACAAAAAAACGACCATGTATAGTAAGGCATTTTTTTTTCCAACAAAAAATGACCATGTATAGTAAGGCTTTTTTTTCTGACAAAAAATGACCATGTATCGTAAGGCTTTTTTTTTTCCTAACAAAAACGACCATGTATAGTAAGGCTTTTTTTTTTTCTAACAAAAAAATTACCATGTATAGTAAGGCTTTTTTTTCTAACAAAAAAAAAACGACCATGTATAGTAAGGCTTTTTTTTTTTCTAACAAAAAAATGACCATGTATAGTAAGGCTTTTTTTTTTCTAACAAAAAGCGACCATGTATAGTAAGACTTTTATTTCTAAAAAAAAAAAAAATGACCATGTATAGAAAGGCTTTTTTTTTCCTTTCAAAAAATGACAATGTATACTAAGGCTGAAAAAACACACACACACAAATATTTAGGCTTTTATTTGTTTTTAAAAAATGACCATGTATAGTAAGGATCGAAAAAAAAATGACCATGTATAGTAAGGCTTTTTTTTCTGACAAAAAATGACCATGTATAGTAAGGCTTTTTTTTCTTACAAAAAAAACGACCATGTATAGTAAGGCATTTTTTTTTCCAACAAAAAATGACCATGTATAGTAAGGCTTTTTTTTCTGACAAAAAATGACCACGTATAGTAAGGCTTTTTTTTTTCTCCAACAAAAAATGACCATGTATAGTAAGACTTTTTTTTTTCTAACAAAAAAATTACCATGTATAGTAAGGCTTTTTTTTTCTAAAAAAAAAAATGACCATGTATAGTAAGGCTTTTTTTTTCCTATCAAAAAATGACAATGTATACTAAGGCTGAAAAAACACACACACACACAAATATTTAGGCTTTTATTGTGTTAAGAAAATGACCATGTATAGTAAGGATCGAAAAAAAATGACCATGTATAGTAAGGCTTTTTTTTCTGACAAAAAATGACCATGTATATATAGTAAGGCTTTTTTTTTCTAAAAAAAAAATGACCATGTATAGTAAGGCTTTTTTTTTTCCTATCAAAAAATGACAATGTATACTAAGGCTGAAAAAACACACACACACAAATATTTAGGCTTTTATTGTGTTAAGAAAATGACCATGTATAGTAAGGATCGAAAAAAAATGACCATGTATAGTAAGGCTTTTTTTTCTGACAAAAAATGACCATGTATAGTAAGGCTTTTTTTTCTTACAAAAAAACGACCATGTATAGTAAGGCATTTTTTTTTCCAACAAAAAATTACCATGTATAGTAAGGCTTTTTTTTCTGACAAAAAATGACCATGTATAGTAAGGCTTTTTTTTTTTTCTAACAAAAACGACCATATATAGTAAGGCTTTTTTTTTTCTAACAAAAAAATTACCATGTATAGTAAGGCTTTTTTTTCTAACAAAAAAAAAACCGACCATGTATAGTAAGGCT
Organism: Festucalex cinctus; assembly: GCF_051991245.1. Taxonomy (NCBI): domain Eukaryota; kingdom Metazoa; phylum Chordata; class Actinopteri; order Syngnathiformes; family Syngnathidae; genus Festucalex; species Festucalex cinctus. The sequence goes on along the minus strand of NC_135427.1, from coordinate 14,560,034 downwards.
TTTTTTTTTCTAACAAAAAAATGACCATGTATTGTAAGGCTTTTTTTTTTCTAACAAAAAGCGACCATGTATAGTAAGACTTTTTTTTTTCTAACAAAAAAATGACCATGTATAGTAAGACTTTTATTTCTAACAAAAAATGACCACTTATAGTAAGGCTTTTTTTTCTAACAAAAAATGACCATGAATAATAAGGCTTTTTTTTTTCTAACAAAAAAAAAACGACCATGTAAAGTAAGGCTTTTTTTTTCTAACAAAAAAAACGACCATGTATAGTAAGGCTTTTTTTTCTAACAAAAAAAAAGACCATGTATAGTAAGGCTTTTTTTTCTAACAAAAAAACGACCATGTATAGTAAGGCTTTTTTTTCTAACAAAAAATGACCATGAATAATAAGGCTTTTTTTTTCTAACAAAAAAAAAACGACCATGTAAAGTAAGGCTTTTTTTTTCTAACAAAAAAAACGACCATGTATAGTAAGACTTTTATTTCTAACAAAAAATGACCATGTATAGAAAGGCTTTTTTTTCTAACAAAAAATGACCATGTATAGTAAGGCTTTTTTTTCTAACAAAAAAAAACCCGACCATGTATAGTAAGGCTTTTTTTTTTCTAACAAAAAAATGACCATGTATTGTAAGGCTTTTTTTTTTCTAAGAAAAAGCGACCATGTATAGTAAGACTTTTTTTTTCTAACAAAAAAATGACCATGTATAGTAAGACTTTTATTTCTAACAAAAAATGACCACTTATAGTAAGGCTTTTTTTTCTAACAAAAAATGACCATGTATAGTAAGGCTTTTTTTTCTAACAAAAAATGACCATGAATAATAAGGCTTTTTTTTCTAACAAAAAAAAAACGACCATGTAAAGTAAGGCTTTTTTTTTCTAACAAAAAAAAACGACCATGTATAGTAAGGCTTTTTTTTCTAACAAAAAAAAAGACCATGTATAGTAAGGCTTTTTTTTCTAACAAAAAAACGACCATGTATAGTAAGGCTTTTTTTTTTCTAACAAAAAAACGACCATGTACAGTAAGGTGTTTTTTTTCTAACAAAAAAACGACCATGTATAGTAAGCCTTTTTTTTTCTAACAAAAAATGACCATGTATAGTAAGGCTTTTTTTTCTAACAAAAAAATGACCATGTATAGTAAGGCTTTTTTTTTTTCTAACAAAAAAATGACCATGTATTGTAAGGCTTTTTTTTTCTAACAAAAAAACGACCATATATAGTAAGACTTTTTTTTCTAACAAAAAAATGACCATGTATAGTAAGACTTTTATTTCTAACAAAAAATGACCATGTATAGAAAGGCTTTTTTTTCTAACAAAAAATGACCATGTATAGTAAGGCTTTTTTTTCTAACAAAAAATGACCATGAATAATAAGGCTTTTTTTTCTAACAAAAAAAAACGACCATGTATAGTAAGGCTTTTTTTTTCTAACAAAAAAAAAGACCATGTATAGTAAGGCTTTTTTTTCTAACAAAAAAACGACCATGTATAGTAAGGCTTTTTTTTTTTCTAACAAAAAAAACGACCATGTACAGTAAGGCTTTTTTTTTTCTAACAAAAAGAAGACCATGTATAGTAAGCCTTTTTTTTTCTAACAAAAAATGACCATGTATAGTAAGGCTTTTTTTTTCCTAACAAAAAAATGACCATGTATAGTAAGGCTTATTTTTTTCCTATCAAAAAATGACAATGCATACTAAGGCTGAAAAAACACACGCACAAATAGTTAGGCTTTTATTGTGTTAAGAAAATGACCATGTATAGTAAGGATAAAAAAAAAAATGACCATGTATAGTAAGGCTTTTTTTTCTGACAAAAAATGACCATGTATAGTAAGGCTTTTTTTTTTCTAAAAAAAAAAAAGACCATGTATAGTAAGGCTTTTTTTTTTCCTATCAAAAAATGACAATGTATACTAAGGCTGAAAAAACACACACACACAAATATTTAGGCTTTTATTGTGTTAAGAAAATGACCATGTATAGTAAGGATCGAAAAAAAAATGACCATGTATAGTAAGGCTTTTTTTTCTGACAAAAAATGACCATGTATAGTAAGGCTTTTTTTTCTTACAAAAAACGACCATGTATAGTAAGGCATTTTTTTTTCCAACAAAAAATGACCATGTATAGTAAGGCTTTTTTTTCTGACAAAAAATGACCATGTATAGTAAGGCTTTTTTTTTTTCTAACAAAAAATGACCATGTATAGTAAGGCTTTTTTTTCTTACAAAAAAATGACCATGTATAGTAAGGCTTTTTTTTTCCTAACAAAAAAATGACCATGTATAGTAAGGCTTTTTTTTCTAACAAAAAATGACCATGTATAGTGAGGCTTTTTTTTCTAACAAAAAAATGACCAAGGCTTTTTTTTTTCCTATCAAAAAATGACAATGTATACTAAGGCTGAAAAAACACACACACACAAATAGTTAGGCTTTTATTGTGTTAAGAACATGACCATGTATAGTAAGGATCGAAAAAAAAAAATGACCATGTATAGTAAGGCTTTTTTTTTCTAACAAAAAATGACCATGTATAATAAGATTTTTTTTCGAACAAAAAAAAACGACCATGTATAGTAAGGCTTTTTTTTCGAACAAAAAAAACGACCATGTATAGTAAGGCATTTTTTTTTTCTAACAAAAAATGACCATGTATAGTAAGGCTTTTTTTTCTTACAAAAAAACGACCATGTATAGTAAGGCATTTTTTTTTTCTCCAACATAAAAATCACCATGTATAGTAAGGCTTTTTTTTTCTAACAAAAAATTACCATGTATACTAAGGCTTTTTTTTTCTAACAAAAAAACGACCATGTATAGTAAGGCTTTTTTTTTTTCTAACAAAAAAAAAAAAGACCATGTATACTAAGGCTTTTATTTCTAAAAAAAAAAAATGACCATGTATAGTAAGGCTTTTTTTTCTGACAAAAAATGACCATGTATAGTAAGGCTTTTTTTTCTTATAAAAAAACGACCATGTATAGTAAGGTATTTTTTTTCCAACAAAAAATGACCATGTATAGTAAGGCTTTTTTTTTTTTTTTTTTTAAATGATCCCTATAGTAAGGCTTTTTTTTTTCTAACAAAAAATGACCATGTATAATAAGTTTTTTTTTCTAACAAAAAAATGACCATGTATAGTAAGGCTTTTTTTTCTAACAAAAAAAAAACGACCATGTATAGTAAGGCTTTTTTTTCGAACAAAAAAAACGACCATGTATAGTAAGGCATTTTTTTTTTTCTAACAAAAAATGACCATGTATAGTAAGGCTTTTTTTTCTTACAAAAAAACGACCATGTATAGTAAGGCATTTTTTTTTCTCCAACATAAAAATCACCATGTATAGTAAGGCTTTTTTTTTCTGACAAAAAATGACCATGTATAGTAAGGCTTTTTTTTCTAACAAAAAAACGACCATGTATAGTAAGGCTTTTTTTTTCTAACAAAAAAATGACCATGTATAGTAAGGCTTTTTTTTCTAACAAAAAATGACCATGAATAATAAGGCTTTTTTTTCTAACAAAAAAAAACGACCATGTATAGTAAGGCTTTTTTTTTCTAACAAAAAAAAAGACCATGTATAGTAAGGCTTTTTTTTCTAACAAAAAAACGACCATGTATAGTAAGGCTTTTTTTTTTTCTAACAAAAAAAACGACCATGTACAGTAAGGCTTTTTTTTTTCTAACAAAAAGAAGACCATGTATAGTAAGCCTTTTTTTTTTCTAACAAAAAATGACCATGTATAGTAAGGCTTTTTTTTTCCTAACAAAAAAATGACCATGTATAGTAAGGCTTATTTTTTTCCTATCAAAAAATGACAATGCATACTAAGGCTGAAAAAACACACGCACAAATAGTTAGGCTTTTATTGTGTTAAGAAAATGACCATGTATAGTAAGGATAAAAAAAAAAATGACCATGTATAGTAAGGCTTTTTTTTCTGACAAAAAATGACCATGTATAGTAAGGCTTTTTTTTTTCTAAAAAAAAAAACGACCATGTATAGTAAGGATTTTTTTTTTCCTATCAAAAAATGACAATGTATACTAAGGCTGAAAAAACACACACACACAAATATTTAGGCTTTTATTGTGTTAAGAAAATGACCATGTATAGTAAGGATCGAAAAAAAAATGACCATGTATAGTAAGGCTTTTTTTTCTGACAAAAAATGACCATGTATAGTAAGGCTTTTTTTTTCTAAAAAAAAAAAAGACCATGTATAGTAAGGCTTTTTTTTTTCCTATCAAAAACTGACAATGTATACTAAGGCTGAAAAAACACACACACACACAAATATTTAGGCTTTTATTGTGTTAAGAAAATGACCATGTATAGTAAGGATCGAAAAAAAAATGACCATGTATAGTAAGGCTTTTTTTTCTGACAAAAAATGACCATGTATAGTAAGGCTTTCTTTTCTTACAAAAAAACGACCATGTATAGTAAGGCATTTTTTTTCCAACAAAGAATGACCATGTATAGTAAGGCTTTTTTTTCTGACAAAAAATGACCATGTATAGTAAGGCTTTTTTTTCTAACAAAAAAACGACCATGTATAGTAAGGCTTTTTTTTTCTAACAAAAAAATGACCATGTATAGTAAGGCTTTTTTTTCTAACAAAAAATGACCATGAATAATAAGGCTTTTTTTTCTAACAAAAAAAAACGACCATGTATAGTAAGGCTTTTTTTTTCTAACAAAAAAAAAGACCATGTATAGTAAGGCTTTTTTTTCTAACAAAAAAACGACCATGTATAGTAAGGCTTTTTTTTTTTCTAACAAAAAAAACGACCATGTACAGTAAGGCTTTTTTTTTCTAACAAAAAGAAGACCATGTATAGTAAGCCTTTTTTTTTTCTAACAAAAAATGACCATGTATAGTAAGGCTTTTTTTTTCCTAACAAAAAAATGACCATGTATAGTAAGGCTTATTTTTTTCCTATCAAAAAATGACAATGCATACTAAGGCTGAAAAAACACACGCACAAATAGTTAGGCTTTTATTGTGTTAAGAAAATGACCATGTATAGTAAGGATAAAAAAAAAAATGACCATGTATAGTAAGGCTTTTTTTTCTGACAAAAAATGACCATGTATAGTAAGGCTTTTTTTTTTCTAAAAAAAAAAACGACCATGTATAGTAAGGATTTTTTTTTTCCTATCAAAAAATGACAATGTATACTAAGGCTGAAAAAACACACACACACAAATATTTAGGCTTTTATTGTGTTAAGAAAATGACCATGTATAGTAAGGATCGAAAAAAAAATGACCATGTATAGTAAGGCTTTTTTTTCTGACAAAAAATGACCATGTATAGTAAGGCTTTTTTTTTCTAAAAAAAAAAAAGACCATGTATAGTAAGGCTTTTTTTTTTCCTATCAAAAACTGACAATGTATACTAAGGCTGAAAAAACACACACACACACAAATATTTAGGCTTTTATTGTGTTAAGAAAATGACCATGTATAGTAAGGATCGAAAAAAAAATGACCATGTATAGTAAGGCTTTTTTTTCTGACAAAAAATGACCATGTATAGTAAGGCTTTCTTTTCTTACAAAAAAACGACCATGTATAGTAAGGCATTTTTTTTCCAACAAAGAATGACCATGTATAGTAAGGCTTTTTTTTCTGACAAAAAATGACCATGTATAGTAAGGCTTTTTTTTTTTCTAACAAAAAATGACCATGTATAGTAAGACTTTTTTTTCTTACAAAAAAACGACCATGTATAGTAAGGCATTTTTTTTTCTCCAACATAAAAATCACCATGTATAGTAAGACTTTTTTTTCTTACAAAAAAATGACCATGTATAGTAAGGCATTTTTTTTTCCAACAAAAAATGACCATGTATAGTAAGGCTTTTTTTTCTGACAAAAAATGACCATGTATAGTAAGGCTTTTTTTTTTCTAACAAAAAATGACCATGTATAGTAAGGCTTTTTTTTCTTACAAAAAAATGACCATGTATAGTAAGGCTTTTTTTTTCCTAACAAAAAAATGACCATGTATAGTAAGGCTTTTTTTTCTAACAAAAAATGACCATGTATAGTGAGGCTTTTTTTTCTAACAAAAAAATGACCAAGGCTTTTTTTTTTCCTATCAAAAAATGACAATGTATACTAAGGCTGAAAAAACACACACACACAAATAGTTAGGCTTTTATTGTGTTAAGAAAATGACCATGTATAGTAAGGCTTTTTTTTTTCTAACAAAAAATGACCATGTATAATAAGATTTTTTTTCTAACAAAAAAATGACCATGTATAGTAAGGCTTTTTTTTCGAACAAAAAAAAACGACCATGTATAGTAAGGCTTTTTTTTCGAACAAAAAAAACGACCATGTATAGTAAGGCATGTTTTTTTTCTAACAAAAAATGACCATGTATAGTAAGGCTTTTTTTTCTTACAAAAAAACGACCATGTATAGTAAGGCATTTTTTTTTTCTCCAACATAAAAATCACCATGTATAGTAAGGCTTTTTTTTTCTAACAAAAAATTACCATGTATAGTAAGGCTTTTTTTTTCTAACAAAAAAACGACCATGTATAGTAAGGCTTTTTTTTTTCTAACAAAAAAAAACGACCATGTATAGTAAGGCTTTTTTTTCGAACAAAAAAAACGACCATGTATAGTAAGGCATGTTTTTTTTCTAACAAAAAATGACCATGTATAGTAAGGCTTTTTTTTCTTACAAAAAAACGACCATGTATAGTAAGGCATTTTTTTTTTCTCCAACATAAAAATCACCATGTATAGTAAGGCTTTTTTTTTCTAACAAAAAATTACCATGTATAGTAAGGCTTTTTTTTTCTAACAAAAAATGACAATGCATACTAAGGCTGAAAAAACACACGCACAAATAGTTAGGCTTTTATTGTGTTAAGAAAATGACCATGTATAGTAAGGATAAAAAAAAAAATGACCATGTATAGTAAGGCTTTTTTTTCTGACAAAAAATGACCATGTATAGTAAGGCTTTTTTTTTCTAAAAAAAAAAACGACCATGTATAGTAAGGATTTTTTTTTTCCTATCAAAAAATGACAATGTATACTAAGGCTGAAAAAACACACACACACAAATATTTAGGCTTTTATTGTGTTAAGAAAATGACCATGTATAGTAAGGATCGAAAAAAAAATGACCATGTATAGTAAGGCTTTTTTTTCTGACAAAAAATGACCATGTATAGTAAGGCTTTTTTTTTCTAAAAAAAAAAAAGACCATGTATAGTAAGGCTTTTTTTTTTCCTATCAAAAACTGACAATGTATACTAAGGCTGAAAAAACACACACACACACAAATATTTAGGCTTTTATTGTGTTAAGAAAATGACCATGTATAGTAAGGATCGAAAAAAAAATGACCATGTATAGTAAGGCTTTTTTTTCTGACAAAAAATGACCATGTATAGTAAGGCTTTCTTTTCTTACAAAAAAACGACCATGTATAGTAAGGCATTTTTTTTCCAACAAAGAATGACCATGTATAGTAAGGCTTTTTTTTCTGACAAAAAATGACCATGTATAGTAAGGCTTTTTTTTTTTCTAACAAAAAATGACCATGTATAGTAAGACTTTTTTTTCTTACAAAAAAACGACCATGTATAGTAAGGCATTTTTTTTTCTCCAACATAAAAATCACCATGTATAGTAAGACTTTTTTTTCTTACAAAAAAATGACCATGTATAGTAAGGCATTTTTTTTTCCAACAAAAAATGACCATGTATAGTAAGGCTTTTTTTTCTGACAAAAAATGACCATGTATAGTAAGGCTTTTTTTTTTTCTAACAAAAAATGACCATGTATAGTAAGGCTTTTTTTTCTTACAAAAAAATGACCATGTATAGTAAGGCTTTTTTTTTCCTAACAAAAAAATTACCATGTATAGTAAGGCTTTTTTTTCTAACAAAAAATGACCATGTATAGTGAGGCTTTTTTTTCTAACAAAAAAATGACCAAGGCTTTTTTTTTTCCTATCAAAAAATGACAATGTATACTAAGGCTGAAAAAACACACACACACAAATAGTTAGGCTTTTATTGTGTTAAGAAAATGACCATGTATAGTAAGGCTTTTTTTTTTCTAACAAAAAATGACCATGTATAATAAGATTTTTTTTCTAACAAAAAAATGACCATGTATAGTAAGGCTTTTTTTTCGAACAAAAAAAAACGACCATGTATAGTAAGGCTTTTTTTTCGAACAAAAAAAACGACCATGTATAGTAAGGCATGTTTTTTTTCTAACAAAAAATGACCATGTATAGTAAGGCTTTTTTTTCTTACAAAAAAACGACCATGTATAGTAAGGCATTTTTTTTTTCTCCAACATAAAAATCACCATGTATAGTAAGGCTTTTTTTTTCTAACAAAAAATTACCATGTATAGTAAGGCTTTTTTTTTCTAACAAAAAAACGACCATGTATAGTAAGGCTTTTTTTTTTCTAACAAAAAAAAAAAAAGACCATGTATACTAAGGCTTCTATTTCTAAAAAAAAAAATGACCATGTATAGTAAGGCTTTTTTTTCTGACAAAAAATGACCATGTATTTTAAGGCTTTTTTTTCTTATAAAAAAACGACCATGTATAGTAAGGTATTTTTTTTCCAACAAAAAATGACCATGTATAGTAAGGCTTTTTTTTTTTTTTTTTTTAAATGATCCCTATAGTAAGGCTTTTTTTTTTCTAACAAAAAATGACCATGTATAATAAGTTTTTTTTTCTAACAAAAAAATGACCATGTATAGTAAGGCTTTTTTTTCTAACAAAAAAAAAACGACCATGTATAGTAAGGCTTTTTTTTCGAACAAAAAAAACGACCATGTATAGTAAGGCATTTTTTTTTTCTAACAAAAAATGACCATGTATAGTAAGGCTTTTTTTTCTTACAAAAAAACGACCATGTATAGTAAGGCATTTTTTTTCCTCCAACATAAAAATCACCATGTATAGTAAGGCTTTTTTTTTCTGACAAAAAATGACCATGTATAGTAAGGCTTTTTTTTTCTAACAAAAAAACGACCATGTATAGTAAGGCTTTTTTTTTCTAACAAAAAAATGACCATGTATAGTAAGGCTTTTTTTTCTAACAAAAAATGACCATGAATAATAAGGCTTTTTTTTCTAACAAAAAAAAACGACCATGTATAGTAAGGCTTTTTTTTTCTAACAAAAAAAAAGACCATGTATAGTAAGGCTTTTTTTTCTAACAAAAAAAACGACCATGTATAGTAAGGCTTTTTTTTTTTCTAACAAAAAAAACGACCATGTACAGTAAGGCTTTTTTTTTCTAACAAAAAGAAGACCATGTATAGTAAGCCTTTTTTTTTTCTAACAAAAAATGACCATGTATAGTAAGGCTTTTTTTTTCCTAACAAAAAAATGACCATGTATAGTAAGGCTTATTTTTTTCCTATCAAAAAATGACAATGCATACTAAGGCTGAAAAAACACACGCACAAATAGTTAGGCTTTTATTGTGTTAAGAAAATGACCATGTATAGTAAGGATAAAAAAAAAAATGACCATGTATAGTAAGGCTTTTTTTTCTGACAAAAAATGACCATGTATAGTAAGGCTTTTTTTTTTCTAAAAAAAAAAACGACCATGTATAGTAAGGATTTTTTTTTTCCTATCAAAAAATGACAATGTATACTAAGGCTGAAAAAACACACACACACAAATATTTAGGCTTTTATTGTGTTAAGAAAATGACCATGTATAGTAAGGATCGAAAAAAAAATGACCATGTATAGTAAGGCTTTTTTTTCTGACAAAAAATGACCATGTATAGTAAGGCTTTTTTTTTTCTAAAAAAAAAAAAAGACCATGTATAGTAAGGCTTTTTTTTTTCCTATCAAAAACTGACAATGTATACTAAGGCTGAAAAAACACACACACACACAAATATTTAGGCTTTTATTGTGTTAAGAAAATGACCATGTATAGTAAGGATCGAAAAAAAAATGACCATGTATAGTAAGGCTTTTTTTTCTGACAAAAAATGACCATGTATAGTAAGGCTTTCTTTTCTTCCAAAAAAACGACCATGTATAGTAAGGCATTTTTTTTCCAACAAAGAATGACCATGTATAGTAAGGCTTTTTTTTCTGACAAAAAATGACCATGTATAGTAAGGCTTTTTTTTTTTCTAACAAAAAATGACCATGTATAGTAAGACTTTTTTTTCTTACAAAAAAACGACCATGTATAGTAAGGCATTTTTTTTTCTCCAACATAAAAATCACCATGTATAGTAAGGCTTTTTTTTTCTTACAAAAAAACGACCATGTATAGTAAGGCTTTTTTTTTTCCAACAAAAAATGACCATGTATAGTAAGGCTTTTTTTTTTTCTAAAAAAAAAACGACCATGTATAGTAAGGCTTTTTTTTTTCAACAAAAAAACGACCATGTATAGTAAGGCTTTTTTTTTCTAACAAAAAAACGACTATGTATAGTAAGGCTTTTTTTTTCTAACAAAAAAAATACCATGTATAGTAAGGCTTTTTTTTTCTAACAAAAAAACGACTATGTATAGTAAGGCTTTTTTTTTCTAACAAAAAATGACCATGTATAGTAAGGCTTTTTTTTCTTACAAAAAAATGACCATGTATAGTAAGGCTTTTTTTTCTAACAAAAAATGACCATGTATAGTAAGGCTTTTTTTTCTAACAAAAAAATGACCATGTATAGTAAGGCTTTTTTTTCTAACAAAAAATGACCATGTATAGTAAGGCTTTTTTTTTTCCTATCAAAAAATGACAATGTATACTAAGGCTGAAAACACACACACACACACACACACACACACACACACATTTAGGCTTTTATTGCGTTAAGAAAATGACCATGTATAGTAAGGATCGAAAAAAAATGACCATGTATATAGTAAGGCTTTTTTTTCTGACAAAAAATGACCATGTATAGTAAGGCTTTTTTTTTCTAAAAAAAAAAAATGACCATGTATAGTAAGGCTTTTTTTTTTTCCTATCAAAAACTGACAATGTATACTAAGGCTTAAAAAACACACACACACAAATATTTAGGCTTTTATTGTGTTAAGAAAATGACCATGTATAGTAAGGATCGAAAAAAAAATGACCATGTATAGTAAGGCTTTTTTTTCTGACAAAAAATGACCATGTATAGTAAGGCTTTCTTTTCTTACAAAAAAACGACCATGTATAGTAAGGCATTTTTTTTTCCAACAAAAAATGACCATGTATAGTAAGGCTTTTTTTTCTGACAAAAAATGACCATGTATAGTAAGGCTTTTTTTTTTTCTAACAAAAAATGACCATGTATAGTAAGACTTTTTTTTCTTACAAAAAAACGACCATGTATAGTAAGGCATTTTTTTTTCTCCAACATAAAAATCACCATGTATAGTAAGGCTTTTTTTTCTTACAAAAAAATGACCATGTGTAGTAAGGCTTTTTTTTTCTAAAAAAAAAAAAGACCATGTATAGTAAGGCTTTTTTTTTTCCTATCAAAAACTGACAATGTATACTAAGGCTGAAAAAACACACACACACACAAATATTTAGGCTTTTATTGTGTTAAGAAAATGACCATGTATAGTAAGGATCGAAAAAAAAATTACCATGTATAGTAAGGCTTTTTTTTCTGACAAAAAATGACCATGTATAGTAAGGCTTTCTTTTCTTACAAAAAAACGACCATGTATAGTAAGGCATTTTTTTTCCAACAAAAAATGACCATGTATAGTAAGGCTTTTTTTTCTGACAAAAAATGACCATGTATAGTAAGGCTTTTTTTTTTTTAACAAAAAATGACCATGTATAGTAAGACTTTTTTTTCTTACAAAAAAACGACCATGTATAGTAAGGCATTTTTTTTTCTCCAACATAAAAATCACCATGTATAGTAAGGCTTTTTTTTCTTACAAAAAAATGACCATGTGTAGTAAGGCTTTTTTTTCTGACAAAAAATGACCATGTATAGTAAGGCTTTTTTTTCTTACAAAAAAACGACCATGTATAGTAAGGCTTTTTTTTTTTCAACAAAAAAACGACCATGTATAGTAAGGCTTTTTTTTTCTAACAAAAAAACGACTATGTATAGTAAGGCTTTTTTTTTCTAACAAAAAAAATACCATGTATAGTAAGGCTTTTTTTTTCTAACAAAAAAACGACTATGTATAGTAAGGCTTTTTTTTTCTAACAAAAAATGACCATGTATAGTAAGGCTTTTTTTTCTTACAAAAAAATGACCATGTATAGTAAGGCTTTTTTTTCTAACAAAAAATGACCATGTATAGTAAGGCTTTTTTTTCTAACAAAAAAATGACCATGTATAGTAAGGCTTTTTTTTCTAACAAAAAATGACCATGTATAGTAAGGCTTTTTTTTTTTCCTATCAAAAAATGACAATGTATACTAAGGCTGAAAACACACACACACACACACACACACACATTTAGGCTTTTATTGCGTTAAGAAAATGACCATGTATAGTAAGGATCGAAAAAAAATGACCATGTATATAGTAAGGCTTTTTTTTCTGACAAAAAATGACCATGTATAGTAAGGCTTTTTTTTTCTAAAAAAAAAAAATGACCATGTATAGTAAGGCTTTTTTTTTTTCCTATCAAAAACTGACAATGTATACTAAGGCTTAAAAAACACACACACACAAATATTTAGGCTTTTATTGTGTTAAGAAAATGACCATGTATAGTAAGGATCGAAAAAAAAATGACCATGTATAGTAAGGCTTTTTTTTCTGACAAAAAATGACCATGTATAGTAAGGCTTTCTTTTCTTACAAAAAAACGACCATGTATAGTAAGGCATTTTTTTTTCCAACAAAAAATGACCATGTATAGTAAGGCTTTTTTTTCTGACAAAAAATGACCATGTATAGTAAGGCTTTTTTTTTTTCTAACAAAAAATGACCATGTATAGTAAGACTTTTTTTTCTTACAAAAAAACGACCGTGTATAGTAAGGCATTTTTTTTTCTCCAACATAAAAATCACCATGTATAGTAAGGCTTTTTTTTCTTACAAAAAAATGACCATGTGTAGTAAGGCTTTTTTTTTCTAAAAAAAAAAAAAGACCATGTATAGTAAGGCTTTTTTTTTTCCTATCAAAAACTGACAATGTATACTAAGGCTGAAAAAACACACACACACACAAATATTTAGGCTTTTATTGTGTTAAGAAAATGACCATGTATAGTAAGGATCGAAAAAAAAATTACCATGTATAGTAAGGCTTTTTTTTCTGACAAAAAATGACCATGTATAGTAAGGCTTTCTTTTCTTACAAAAAAACGACCATGTATAGTAAGGCATTTTTTTTCCAACAAAAAATGACCATGTATAGTAAGGCTTTTTTTTCTGACAAAAAATGACCATGTATAGTAAGGCTTTTTTTTTTTCTAACAAAAAATGACCATGTATAGTAAGACTTTTTTTTCTTACAAAAAAACGACCATGTATAGTAAGGCATTTTTTTTTCTCCAACATAAAAATCACCATGTATAGTAAGGCTTTTTTTTCTTACAAAAAAATCACCATGTATAGTAAGGCTTTTTTTTCTTACAAAAAAACGACCATGTATAGTAAGGCTTTTTTTTTTTCAACAAAAAATGACCATGTATAGTAATGCTTTTTTTTTTTCTAAAAAAAAAACGACCATGTATAGTAAGGCTTTTTTTTTTCCAACAAAAAAACGACCATGTATAGTAAGGCTTTTTTTTTCTAACAAAAAAACGACTATGTATAGTAAGGCTTTTTTTTTTTCCAACAAAAAAACGACCATGTATAGTAAGGCTTTTTTTTTCTAACAAAAAAACGACTATGTATAGTAAGGCTTTTTTTTTCTAACAAAAAAAATACCATGTATAGTAAGGCTTTTTTTTCTAACAAAAAAACGACCATTTATAGTAAGGCTTTTTTTAAAAAAAAAAAAAAAAAGACCATGTATAGTAAGGCTTTTTTTTTTCCTATCAAAAACTGAAAATGTATACTAAGGCTTAAAAAACACACACACACAAATATTTAGGCTTTTATTGTGTTAAGAAAATGACCATGTATAGTAAGGATCGGAAAAAAAATGACCATGTATAGTAAGGCTTTTTTTTCTGACAAAAAATGACCATGTATAGTAAGGCTTTTTTTTCTTACAAAAAAATGACCATGTATAGTAAGGCTTTTTTTTCTGACAAAAAATGACCATGTATAGTAAGGCTTTTTTTTCTGACAAAAAATGACCATGTATAGTAAGGCTTTTTTTTTTCTAACAAAAAATGACCATGTATAGTAAGACTTTTTTTTCTTACAAAAAACGACCATGTATAGTAAGGCTTTTTTTTTTTCTAACAAAAAATGACCATGTATAGTAAGGCTTTTTTTTCTTACAAAAAAATGACCATGTATATTAAGGCATTTTTTTCTTACAAAAAAATGACCATGTATAGTAAGGTTTTTTTTTTCCTAACAAAAATATGACCATGTATATAGTAAGGCTTTTTTTTTCTAACAAAAAATGACCATGTATATAGTAAGGCTTTTTTTTCTAACAAAAAATGACCATGTATACTAAGGCTGATAAAACACACACACACAAATATTTAGGCTTTTATTGTGTTAAGAAAATGACCATGTATAGTAAGGATCGAAAAAAAAATGACCATGTATAGTAAGGCTTTTTTTTCTTACAAAAAACGACCATGTATAGTAAGGCATTTTTTTTTCCAACAAAAAATGACCATGTATAGTAAGGCTTTTTTTTTTTCCTATCAAAAAATGACAATGTATACTAAGGCTGATAAAACACACACACACAAATATTTAGGCTTTTATTGTGTTAAGAAAATGACCATGTATAGTAAGGATCGAAAAAAAAATGACCATGTATAGTAAGGCTTTTTTTTCTGACAAAAAATGACCATGTATAGTAAGGCTTTTTTTTCTTACAAAAAACGACCATGTATAGTAAGGCATTTTTTTTTCCAACAAAAAATGACCATGTATAGTAAGGCTTTTTTTTTTCCTATCAAAAAATGACAATGCATACTAAGGCTGAAAAAACACACACACAAATAGTTAGGCTTTTAATGTGTTAAGAAAATGACCATGTATAGTAAGGATCGGAAAAAAAATTGACCATGTATAGTAAGGCTTTTTTTCTAACAAAAAAAAGACCATGTATAGTAAGGCTTTTTTTTCTGACAAAAAATGACCATGTATAGTAAGGCTTTTTTTTTTTCCTATCAAAAAATGACCATGTATAGTAAGACTTTTTTTTCTTACAAAAAAACGACCATGTATAGTAAGGCTTTTTTTTTTCCAACAAAAAATGACCATGTATAGTAAGGCTTTTTTTTTTCTAAAAAAAAAATGACCATGTATAGTAAGGCTTTTTTTTTTCCAACAAAAAAACGACCATGTATAGTAAGGCTTTTTTTTTCTAACAAAAAAACGACTATGTATAGTAAGGCTTTTTTTTTCTAACAAAAAAAATACCATGTATAGTAAGGCTTTTTTTTCCTAACAAAAAAACGACCATTTATAGTAAGGCTTTTTTTTTTCCTATCAAAAAATGACAATGTATACTAAGGCTGAAAACACACACACACACACACATTTAGGCTTTTATTGTGTTAAGAAAATGACCATGTATAGTAAGGATCGAAAAAAAATTACCATGTATATAGTAAGGCTTTTTTTTCTAAAAAAAAAAATGACCATGTATAGTAAGGCTTTTTTTTTTTCCTATCAAAAACTGACAATTATACTAAGGCTTAAAAAAACACACACACACAAATATTTAGGCTTTTATTGTGTTAAGAAAATGACCATGTATAGTAAGGATCGAAAAAAAATGACCATGTATAGTAAGGCTTTTTTTTCTGACAAAAAATGACCATGTATAGTAAGGCTTTTTTTTCTTACAAAAAAACGACCATGTATAGTAAGGCATTTTTTTTTCCAACAAAAAATGACCATGTATAGTAAGGCTTTTTTTTCTGACAAAAAATGACCATGTATAGTAAGGCTTTTTTTTTTCTAACAAAAAATGACCATGTATAGTAAGACTTTTTTTTCTTACAAAAAAACGACCATGTATAGTAAGGCATTTTTTTTTCTCCAACATAAAAATCACCATGTATAGTAAGGCTTTTTTTTCTTACAAAAAACTGACCATGTGTAGTAAGGCTTTTTTTTTCTAAAAAAAAAAAAAGACCATGTATAGTAAGGCTTTTTTTTTTCCTATCAAAAACTGACAATGTATACTAAGGCTGAAAAAACACACACACACACACAAATATTTAGGCTTTTATTGTGTTAAGAAAATGACCATGTATAGTAAGGATCGAAAAAAAAATTAACATGTATAGTAAGGCTTTTTTTTCTGACAAAAAATGACCATGTATAGTAAGGCTTTCTTTTCTTACAAAAAAACGACCATGTATAGTAAGGCATTTTTTTCCCAACAAAAAATGACCATGTATAGTAAGGCTTTTTTTTCTGACAAAAAATGACCATGTATAGTAAGGCTTTTTTTTTTTCTAACAAAAAATGACCATGTATAGTAAGACTTTTTTTTTTCTGATAAAAAATGACCATGTATAGTAAGGCTTTTTTTTTTCTAACAAAAAATGACCATGTATAGTAAGGCTTTTTTTTCTTACAAAAAAATGACCATGTATAGTAAGACTTTTTTTTCTTACAAAAAAACGACCATGTATAGTAAGGCATTTTTTTTTCTCCAACATAAAAATCACCATGTATAGTAAGGCTTTTTTTTCTTACAAAAAAATGACCATGTGTAGTAAGGCTTTTTTTTCTGACAAAAAATGACCATGTATAGTAAGGCTTTTTTTTCTTACAAAAAAACGACCATGTATAGTAAGGCTTTTTTTTTTTCAACAAAAAAACGACCATGTATAGTAAGGCTTTTTTTTCTAACAAAAAAACGACTATGTATAGTAAGGCTTTTTTTTTCTAACAAAAAAAATACCATGTATAGTAAGGCTTTTTTTTCTAACAAAAAAACGACTATGTATAGTAAGGCTTTTTTTTTCTAACAAAAAATGACCATGTATAGTAAGGCTTTTTTTTCTTACAAAAAAATGACCATGTATAGTAAGGCTTTTTTTTCTAACAAAAAATGACCATGTATAGTAAGGCTTTTTTTTCTAACAAAAAAATGACCATGTATAGTAAGGCTTTTTTTTCTAACAAAAAATGACCATGTATAGTAAGGCTTTTTTTTTTCCTATCAAAAAATGACAATGTATACTAAGGCTGAAAACACACACACACACACACACACACACACATTTAGGCTTTTATTGCGTTAAGAAAATGACCATGTATAGTAAGGATCGAAAAAAAATGACCATGTATATAGTAAGGCTTTTTTTTCTGACAAAAAATGACCATGTATAGTAAGGCTTTTTTTTTCTAAAAAAAAAAAATGACCATGTATAGTAAGGCTTTTTTTTTTTCCTATCAAAAACTGACAATGTATACTAAGGCTTAAAAAACACACACACACAAATATTTAGGCTTTTATTGTGTTAAGAAAATGCCCATGTATAGTAAGGATCGAAAAAAAAATGACCATGTATAGTAAGGCTTTTTTTTCTGACAAAAAATGACCATGTATAGTAAGGCTTTCTTTTCTTACAAAAAAACGACCATGTATAGTAAGGCATTTTTTTTTCCAACAAAAAATGACCATGTATAGTAAGGCTTTTTTTTCTGACAAAAAATGACCATCTATAGTAAGGCTTTTTTTTTTCTAACAAAAAATGACCATGTATAGTAAGACTTTTTTTTCTTACAAAAAAACGACCATGTATAGTAAGGCATTTTTTTTTCTCCAACATAAAAATCACCATGTATAGTAAGGCTTTTTTTTCTTACAAAAAACTGACCATGTGTAGTAAGGCTTTTTTTTTCTAAAAAAAAAAAAAGACCATGTATAGTAAGGCTTTTTTTTTTCCTATCAAAAACTGACAATGTATACTAAGGCTGAAAAAACACACACACACACAAATATTTAGGCTTTTATTGTGTTAAGAAAATGACCATGTATAGTAAGGATCGAAAAAAAAATTAACATGTATAGTAAGGCTTTTTTTTCTGACAAAAAATGACCATGTATAGTAAGGCTTTTTTTCTAACAAAAAAAAGACCATGTATAGTAAGGCTTTTTTTTCTGACAAAAAATGACCATGTATAGTAAGGCTTTTTTTTTTTCCTATCAAAAAATGACCATGTATAGTAAGACTTTTTTTTCTTACAAAAAAACGACCATGTATAGTAAGGCTTTTTTTTTTCCAACAAAAAATGACCATGTATAGTAAGGCTTTTTTTTTTCTAAAAAAAAAATGACCATGTATAGTAAGGCTTTTTTTTTTCCAACAAAAAAACGACCATGTATAGTAAGGCTTTTTTTTTCTAACAAAAAAACGACTATGTATAGTAAGGCTTTTTTTTTCTAACAAAAAAAATACCATGTATAGTAAGGCTTTTTTTTCCTAACAAAAAAACGACCATTTATAGTAAGGCTTTTTTTTTTCCTATCAAAAAATGACAATGTATACTAAGGCTGAAAACACACACACACACACACATTTAGGCTTTTATTGTGTTAAGAAAATGACCATGTATAGTAAGGATCGAAAAAAAATTACCATGTATATAGTAAGGCTTTTTTTTCTAAAAAAAAAAATGACCATGTATAGTAAGGCTTTTTTTTTTTCCTATCAAAAACTGACAATTATACTAAGGCTTAAAAAAACACACACACACAAATATTTAGGCTTTTATTGTGTTAAGAAAATGACCATGTATAGTAAGGATCGAAAAAAAATGACCATGTATAGTAAGGCTTTTTTTTCTGACAAAAAATGACCATGTATAGTAAGGCTTTTTTTTCTTACAAAAAAACGACCATGTATAGTAAGGCATTTTTTTTTCCAACAAAAAATGACCATGTATAGTAAGGCTTTTTTTTCTGACAAAAAATGACCATGTATAGTAAGGCTTTTTTTTTTCTAACAAAAAATGACCATGTATAGTAAGACTTTTTTTTCTTACAAAAAAACGACCATGTATAGTAAGGCATTTTTTTTTCTCCAACATAAAAATCACCATGTATAGTAAGGCTTTTTTTTCTTACAAAAAACTGACCATGTGTAGTAAGGCTTTTTTTTTCTAAAAAAAAAAAAAGACCATGTATAGTAAGGCTTTTTTTTTTCCTATCAAAAACTGACAATGTATACTAAGGCTGAAAAAACACACACACACACACAAATATTTAGGCTTTTATTGTGTTAAGAAAATGACCATGTATAGTAAGGATCGAAAAAAAAATTAACATGTATAGTAAGGCTTTTTTTTCTGACAAAAAATGACCATGTATAGTAAGGCTTTCTTTTCTTACAAAAAAACGACCATGTATAGTAAGGCATTTTTTTCCCAACAAAAAATGACCATGTATAGTAAGGCTTTTTTTTCTGACAAAAAATGACCATGTATAGTAAGGCTTTTTTTTTTTCTAACAAAAAATGACCATGTATAGTAAGACTTTTTTTTTTCTGATAAAAAATGACCATGTATAGTAAGGCTTTTTTTTTTCTAACAAAAAATGACCATGTATAGTAAGGCTTTTTTTTCTTACAAAAAAATGACCATGTATAGTAAGACTTTTTTTTCTTACAAAAAAACGACCATGTATAGTAAGGCATTTTTTTTTCTCCAACATAAAAATCACCATGTATAGTAAGGCTTTTTTTTCTTACAAAAAAATGACCATGTGTAGTAAGGCTTTTTTTTCTGACAAAAAATGACCATGTATAGTAAGGCTTTTTTTTCTTACAAAAAAACGACCATGTATAGTAAGGCTTTTTTTTTTTCAACAAAAAAACGACCATGTATAGTAAGGCTTTTTTTTCTAACAAAAAAACGACTATGTATAGTAAGGCTTTTTTTTTCTAACAAAAAAAATACCATGTATAGTAAGGCTTTTTTTTCTAACAAAAAAACGACTATGTATAGTAAGGCTTTTTTTTTCTAACAAAAAATGACCATGTATAGTAAGGCTTTTTTTTCTTACAAAAAAATGACCATGTATAGTAAGGCTTTTTTTTCTAACAAAAAATGACCATGTATAGTAAGGCTTTTTTTTCTAACAAAAAAATGACCATGTATAGTAAGGCTTTTTTTTCTAACAAAAAATGACCATGTATAGTAAGGCTTTTTTTTTTCCTATCAAAAAATGACAATGTATACTAAGGCTGAAAACACACACACACACACACACACACACACATTTAGGCTTTTATTGCGTTAAGAAAATGACCATGTATAGTAAGGATCGAAAAAAAATGACCATGTATATAGTAAGGCTTTTTTTTCTGACAAAAAATGACCATGTATAGTAAGGCTTTTTTTTTCTAAAAAAAAAAAATGACCATGTATAGTAAGGCTTTTTTTTTTTCCTATCAAAAACTGACAATGTATACTAAGGCTTAAAAAACACACACACACAAATATTTAGGCTTTTATTGTGTTAAGAAAATGCCCATGTATAGTAAGGATCGAAAAAAAAATGACCATGTATAGTAAGGCTTTTTTTTCTGACAAAAAATGACCATGTATAGTAAGGCTTTCTTTTCTTACAAAAAAACGACCATGTATAGTAAGGCATTTTTTTTTCCAACAAAAAATGACCATGTATAGTAAGGCTTTTTTTTCTGACAAAAAATGACCATCTATAGTAAGGCTTTTTTTTTTCTAACAAAAAATGACCATGTATAGTAAGACTTTTTTTTCTTACAAAAAAACGACCATGTATAGTAAGGCATTTTTTTTTCTCCAACATAAAAATCACCATGTATAGTAAGGCTTTTTTTTCTTACAAAAAACTGACCATGTGTAGTAAGGCTTTTTTTTTCTAAAAAAAAAAAAAGACCATGTATAGTAAGGCTTTTTTTTTTCCTATCAAAAACTGACAATGTATACTAAGGCTGAAAAAACACACACACACACAAATATTTAGGCTTTTATTGTGTTAAGAAAATGACCATGTATAGTAAGGATCGAAAAAAAAATTAACATGTATAGTAAGGCTTTTTTTTCTGACAAAAAATGACCATGTATAGTAAGGCTTTCTTTTCTTACAAAAAAACGACCATGTATAGTAAGGTATTTTTTTTCCAACAAAAAATGACCATGTATAGTAAGGCTTTTTTTTCTGACAAAAAATGACCATGTATAGTAAGGCTTTTTTTTTTTCTAACAAAAAATGACCATGTATAGTAAGACTTTTTTTTCTTACAAAAAAACGACCATGTATAGTAAGGCATTTTTTTTTCTCCAACATAAAAATCACCATGTATAGTAAGGCTTTTTTTTCTTACAAAAAAATGACCATGTGTAGTAAGGCTTTTTTTTCTGACAAAAAATGACCATGTATAGTAAGGCTTTTTTTTTTTTCTAAAAAAAAAACGACCATGTATAGTAAGGCTTTTTTTTTTTCCAACAAAAAAACGACCATGTATAGTAAGGCTTTTTTTTTCTAACAAAAAAACGACTATGTATAGTAAGGCTTTTTTTTTTTCCAACAAAAAAACGACCATGTATAGTAAGGCTTTTTTTTTCTAACAAAAAATCGACTATGTATAGTAAGGCTTTTTTTTTCTAACAAAAAAAATACCATGTATAGTAAGGCTTTTTTTTCTAACAAAAAAACGACCATTTATAGTAAGGCTTTTAAAAAAAAAAAAAAAAAAAAGACCATGTATAGTAAGGCTTTTTTTTTTCCTATCAAAAACTGAAAATGTATACTAAGGCTTAAAAAACACACACACACAAATATTTAGGCTTTTATTGTGTTAAGAAAATGACCATGTATAGTAAGGATCGGAAAAAAAATGACCATGTATAGTAAGGCTTTTTTTTCTGACAAAAAATGACCATGTATAGTAAGGCTTTTTTTTCTTACAAAAAAATGACCATGTATAGTAAGGCTTTTTTTTCTGACAAAAAATGACCATGTATAGTAAGGCTTTTTTTTCTGACAAAAAATGACCATGTATAGTAAGGCTTTTTTTTTTCTAACAAAAAATGACCATGTATAGTAAGACTTTTTTTTCTTACAAAAAACGACCATGTATAGTAAGGCTTTTTTTTTTTCTAACAAAAAATGACCATGTATAGTAAGGCTTTTTTTTCTTACAAAAAAATGACCATGTATAGTAAGGTTTTTTTTTTCCTAACAAAAATATGACCATGTATATAGTAAGGCTTTTTTTTTCTAACAAAAAATGACCATGTATACTAAGGCTGATAAAACACACACACACAAATATTTAGGCTTTTATTGTGTTAAGAAAATGACCATGTATAGTAAGGATCGAAAAAAAAATGACCATGTATAGTAAGGCTTTTTTTTCTTACAAAAAACGACCATGTATAGTAAAGCATTTTTTTTTCCAACAAAAAATGACCATGTATAGTAAGGCTTTTTTTTTTTCCTATCAAAAAATGACAATGTATACTAAGGCTGATAAAACACACACACACAAATATTTAGGCTTTTATTGTGTTAAGAAAATGACCATGTATAGTAAGGATCGAAAAAAAAATGACCATGTATAGTAAGGCTTTTTTTTCTGACAAAAAATGACCATGTATAGTAAGGCTTTTTTTTCTTACAAAAAACGACCATGTATAGTAAGGCATTTTTTTTTCCAACAAAAAATGACCATGTATAGTAAGGCTTTTTTTTTTCTAACAAAAAATGACCATGTATAGTAAGACTTTTTTTTCTTACAAAAAACGACCATGTATAGTAAGGCTTTTTTTTTTTCTAACAAAAAATGACCATGTATAGTAAGGCT